>NC_092720.1:146802302-147102341 GCF_047496885.1 Scyliorhinus torazame | reverse complement strand
GACACACAAGGGACGGACACAAAGGGGATTGACACACAAGGGACGGACACACGGAGGACGGACACACAGGGGACGGACACACAGAGGACGGACATACAGGGGACGGACAGACAGGGGATGGACACACAGGGGACGGACACATGGAGTACGGACACACAGGGGACGGACACACAGAGGACGGACACACAGGGGGCGGACACACAGGGGGCGGACACACAGGGGACGGACACACAGGGGACGGATACACAGGAGATGGACACACAGGGACGGACACGCAGAGGTCGGACACACAGGCACGGACACACAGAGGACGAACACACAGAGGATGGACACACAGGGGACAGACACACGGAAGACGATCACACAGAGGACGGACACACAGAGGACGGACACACAGGGGACAGACACACAGGGGAAGGACACACAGGAGATGGACACACACGGGACGGACACATAGGGGACGGAAACACAGGAGATGGACACACGGGGGACGGACACACAGGGGACGGGCACACAGGGGACGGACACACAGGGACGGACACACAGAGGACAGGCACACAGAGGACGGACACACAGGGGACGGACACACAGGGACGGACACACAGAGGACGGACACACTGGGGAAAGACACACAGGGTGCGGACACACAGAGGACGGACACACAGAGGACGGACACACGGCGGACGGACAGACAGGGGATGGACACACAGGGACGGACACACAGGGGACGGACACACAGGGGACGGACACACAGGGACGGACACACAGGGACGGACACACAGAGGACGGACACACTGGGTAAAGACACACAGGAGATGGACACACAGGGGACGGACACACAGGGACGGACACAAAGAGGACGGACGCACTGGGGACGGACACACAGGGGACGGACGGACACACATGGAATGGACACACAGGAGATGGACACACAGGGGACGGACGAACAGAGGACGGACACATAGAGGACGGACACACAAGGGACGGACACAAAGGGGATGGACACACAAACGACGGACACACGGAGGACGGACACACAGGGGACGGACACACAGAGGACGGACACACAGGGGACGGACAGACAGGGGATGGACACACAGGGGACGGACACATGGAGTACGGACACACAGGGGACAGACACACAGAGGACGGACACACAGGGGGCGGACACACAGGGGGCGGACACACAGGGGGCGGACACACAGGGGACGGACACACAGGGGACGGAAACACAGGAGATGGACACACAGGGACGGACACGCAGAGGTCGGACACACAGGCACGGACACACAGAGGACGAACACACAGAGGATGGACACACAGGGGACAGACACACGGAAGACGATCACACAGAGGACGGACACACAGAGGACGGACACACAGGGGACAGACACACAGGGGAAGGACACACAGGAGATGGACACACACGGGACGGACACACAGGGGACGGAAACACAGGAGATGGACACACGGGGGACGGACACACAGGGGACGGGCACACAGGGGACGGACACACAGGGACGGACACACAGAGGACAGGCACACAGAGGACGGACACACAGGGGACGGACACAAGGGACGGACACACAGAGGACGGACACACTGGGGAAAGACACACAGGGTGCGGACACACAGAGGACGGACACACAGAGGACGGACACACGGCGGACGGACAGACAGGGGATGGACACACAGGGACGGACACACAGGGGACGGACACACAGGGGACGGACACACAGGGACGGACACACAGAGGACGGACACACTGGGGAAAGACACACAGGGTGCGGACACACAGAGGACGGACACACAGAGGTCGGACACACGGCGGACGGACAGACAGGGGATGGACACACAGGGACGGACACACAGCGGACGGACACACAGGGGACGGACACACAGGGGACGGACACACAGGGACGGACACACAGAGGACGGACACACTGGGGACAGACGCACAGCGGACGGGCACACAGGGGACGGACACACAGGAGATGGACACACAGGGGACGGACACACAGGGGACGGACACACAGAGGACGGACACACAGGGGACGGACACACAGGGGACGGACGGACACATAGGGAATGGACACACAGGAGATGGACACACAGGGGACGGACGAACAGAGGACAGACACACAGAGGACGGACACATAAGGGACGAACACACAGGCGATGGACACACAAGGGACGGACACACGGAGGATGGACACACAGGGGACGGACACACAGGGGACGGACACACAGAGGATGGACGGACACAGAGGGGACAGACACACAGAGGACGGACACACAGGGGATGGACACACGGGGGACGGGCACACAGGGGACGGGCACACAGGGGACGGACACACAGGGACGGACACACAGAGGACGGACACACTGGGGAAAGACACACAGGGTGCGGACACACAGAGGACGGACACACAGAGGACGGACACACGGTGGACGGACAGACAGTGGATGGACACACAGGGGACGGACACACAGGGGACGGACACACAGGGGACGGACACACAGGGGACGGACACACAGGGACGGACACACAGGGACGGACACACAGAGGACGGACACACTGGGGACTGACGCACAGCGGACGGGCACACAGGGGACGGACACACAGGAGATGGACACACAGGGGACGGACACACAGAGGACGGACACACAGGGGACGGACACACAGGGGACGGACGGACACACAGGGAATGGACACACAGGAGATGGACACACAGGGGACGGACGAACAGAGGACGGACACACAGAGGACGGACACATAAGGGACGAACACACAGGGGATGGACACACAAGGGACGGACACACGGAGGACGGACACACAGGGGACGGACACACAGAGGATGGACGGACACAGAGGTGACGGACACACAGAGGACGGACATACAGGGGACGGACAGACAGGGGATGGACACACAGGGGACGGACACATGGAGTACGGACACACAGAGGACGGACACACAGGGGGCGGACACACAGGGGGCGGACACACAGGGGGCGGACACACAGGGGGCGGACACACAGGGGACGGACACACAGGGGACGGAAACACAGGAGATGGACACACAGAGACGGACACGCAGAGGTCGGACACACAGGCACGGACACACAGAGGACGAACACACAGAGGATGGACACACAGGGGACAGACACACGGAAGACGATCACACAGAGGACGGACACACAGAGGACGGACACACAGGGGACGGAAACACAGGAGATGGAAACAGAGGGGACGAACACACAGGGGACGGACACACAGAGGATGGACGGACACACAGGGGACGAACATACAGAGGACGGACACACAGGGGACGGACACACAGGGGATGGACTCACAGAGGACGGACGCACAGATGACGGACAAACGGGACGGACACACAGGGAAGGGACACACAGGGGACGGACACACAGGATGGACGGACACATAGGGAACGGACACACAGGGGACGGACACACAGGATGGACGGACACACAGGGGACGGACACACAGAGGATGGACACACAGGGAATGGACACACAGAGGACGGACACCCAGGGGACGGACACACAGAGGATGAACACACAGGGGAAGGACACACAGGGGATGGACACACAGGGGACAGACACACGGAAGACGGACACACAGGGGACGGACACACAGAGGACGGACACCCAGGGGACAGGCACACAGGGGACGAACACACAGAGGACGGACACACAGGGGACGGACACACAGGGGACGGACACACAGAGGACGGACATACAGGGGGCGGACAAACAGGGCACGGACACACAGAGGACGGACACACAGGGGACGGACACACAGGGGACAGACACACGGGACGGCCACACAGAGGACGGACACACGGAGGACGGACACATAGGGGACGGACACACAGGGGACGGACACACGGAGGTCGGACACACAAGGGACGGACACACAGGGGACGGAAACACAGGAGATGGACACACAGAGGACGGGCACACAGAGGACGGACACACTGGGGACAGACACACAGGGTCGGTCACACAGGCAACGGAAACGCAGAGGACGGACACACGGGACGGACACACAGGAGATAGACACACAGGAGATGGACACACAGAGGACGGACACTTAGGGGACAGGCACACAGGGGACGAACAAACATAGGACGGACACACAAAGGACGGACACACAGGGGATGGACACACAGGGGACGGACACATGGAGGACGGACACACAGGGGACGGACACACAGAGGATGGACGGACACACAGGGGACGGACGCACAGAGGACGGACGCACACGGGATGGACAGACAGGGGATGGACACACAGGGGACGGACACATGGACGACAGACACACAGGGGACGGACACACAGAGGACGGACACACAGGGGACGAACACACAGAGGACGGACACACAGAGGACGGACACACAGGGGACGGACACACAGGGGACGGACAAACAGAGGACGGATACACAGGGGACGGACACACAGAGGTCGGACACACAGAGGTCGGACACACAGGGACGGACACATAGGGACGGACACACAGAGGACGGACACACTGGGGACAGACACACAGGGGACGGACACACAGGGGACGGTCACACAGAGGACGGACACACAGGGGACGGACACACAGGGGACGGACACACAGGGGACGGACACACAGGGGACGGACACACAGGGGACGGACACACAGGGGACGGACACACAGGGGACGGACACACAGGGGACGGACACACGTCGGATGGACAGACAGGGGATGGACACACAGGGACGGACACACAGGGGACGGACACACAGGGGACGGACACACAGGGGACGGACACACAGGGGATGGACACACAGAGGACGGACACACAGAGGACGGACAGACAGGGGATGGACACACAGGGGACGGACACACATGGGACGGACACACAGGGGATAGACACACAGAGGACGGACACACAGAGGACGGAGACACAGAGGACGGACACACAGAGGACGGACACACAGGGGATGGACACACAGGAGACGGACACACAGGGGACGGTTACACAGAGGACGGACACACAGGGGACGGACACACAGAGGACGGTCACACAGGGGACGGACACATAGGGGACGGACACACAGAGGATGGACGGACACACAGGGGACGGACGCACAAGGGCCGGACGCACACGGGATGGACAGACAGGGGATGGACACACAGGGGACGGACACATGGAGGACAGACACACAGGGGAAAGACACACAGAGGACGGACACACAGGGGACGAACACACAGAGGACGGACACACAGAGGACGGACACACAGGGGACGGACACACAGGGGACGGACAAACAGAGGACGGATACACAGGGGACGGACACACAGAGGTCGGACACACAGGGACGGACACATAGGGACGGACACACAGAGGACGGACACACTGGGGACAGACACACAGGGGACGGACACACAGGGGACGGTCACACAGAGGACGGACACACAGGGGACGGACACACAGGGGACGGACACACAGGGGACGGACACATAGGGGACGGACACACAGGGGACGGACACACAGGGGACGGACACATAGGGGACGGACACACAGGGGACGGACACATTGGGGACGGACACACAGGGGACGGACACACAGAGGACGGACACACGTCGGATGGACAGACAGGGGATGGACACACAGGGACGGACACACGGGACGGACACACAGGAGACGGACACACAGGGGACGGTTACACAGAGGACGGACACACAGGGGACGGACACACAGGGGACGGACACACAGGGGACGGACACATAGGGGACGGACACACAGAGGATGGACACACAGAGGACGGAAGACAGGGGACGGACACACAGGGGACGGACACACAGGGGACGGACTCACAGAGGACGGACACACGGCGGACGGACAGACAGGGGATGGACACACAGGGGACGGACACACAGGGTACGGACACACAGAGGACGGAAGACAGGGGACGGACACACAGGGGACGGACACACGGCGGCCGGATACAAAGAGGACGGACACACGGCGGACGGACAGACAGCGGATGGACACACAGGGGATGGACACACAGGGGACAGACACACGGCGGACGGACACACAGAGGACGGACACACAGAGGACGGACACACAGAGGACGGACACACAGGGGACGGACACACAGGGGACGGACACACAGGGGGGACGGACACACAGAGGACGGACACACAGAGGACGGACACACAGAGGACGGACACACAGGGGATGGACACACGGCGGACGGACACACAGGGGACGGACACACAGGGGACGGACACACAGAGGACGGACACACAGGGGACGGACACACAGGGCACGGACACACAGGGGACGGACACACAGGGGACGGACACACAGTGGACGGACACACAGAGGACGGACACACGGGACGGACACACAGGGGACGGACACACAGGGGACGGACACACAGAGGACGGACACACAGAGGACGGACACACAGAGGACGGACACACAGGGGATGGACACACGGCGGACGGACACACAGGGGACGGACACACAGGGGATGGACACACAGGGGCGGACACACAGGGGACGGACACACAGGGACGGACACCCAGAGGTCGGACACACAGGCACGGACACAGAGGGGACAAACACACAGAGGATGGACACACAGGGGACGGACACACAGGGGACAGACACACAGGGGATGGACACACAGGGGACAGACACACAGGGGACGGACACAGAGGATGGACGGACACACAGGGGACGGACACACAGAGGACGGACACACATGGGACGGACACACAGGGGATGGACTCACAGAGGACAGACACACAGGGGACGGACACACAGAGGATGGACACATGGAGGACGGACACACAGGGGACGGACACACAGAGGGTGGACGGACACACAGAGGACGGACAAACAGGGGATGGACACACAGGGGAGGGACACACAGGGGACGGACACACAGGATGGACGGACACACAGGGGAGGGACACACAGGGGACGGACACACAGGATGGACGGACACACAGGGGACGGACACACAGAGGACGGACACACAGGGGACGGACACACAGAGGACGGACACACAGGGGACGGACACATAGGGGACGGACACACATGGGACGGACACAGAGGGGACGGACACAGAGGGGACGGACAGGCAGGAGATGGACACACAGGGGACGGACACACAGGGGACGGACACACAGAGGACGGGCACACAGGGGACGGACACACAGAGGGCGAACACACAGAGGATGGACGCACAGGGGACAGACACATGGAAGACAGACTCACAGGGGACGGACACACAGAGGACGGACACCCAGGGCACAGGCACACAGGGGACGAACACACAGAGGATGGACACACAGGGGACGGACACACAGGAGACGAACACACAGGGGACGGACCCCCAGGGGACGAACACACAGAGGACGGACACACTGGGGACAGACACACAGGAGACGGACACACAGAGGACGGACACACTGGGGACAGACACCCAGGGCACAGGCACACAGGGGACGAACACACAGGGGACGGACCCCCAGAGGACGAACACACAGAGGACGGACACACTGGGGACAGACACACAGGAGACGGACACACAGAGGACGGACACACTGGGGACGGACACACAGGGGACGGACACACAGAGGACGGACACACGTCGGATGGACCGACAGGGGATGGACACACAGGGACGGACACACAGGGGACGGACACACAGGGGACGGACACACAGAGGACGGACACAGAGAGGACGGACAGACAGGGGATGGACACACAGGGGATGGACAACAGGGGACGGACACACATGGGACGGACACACAGGGGACGGACACACAGGGGACGGACACACAGGGGACGGACACACAGAGGACGGACACACAGAGGACGGGCACACAGAGGACGGACACACGGCGAACGGACAGACAGGGGACGGACACTCAGAGGACGGACACACAGGGGACGGACACACAGGGGACGGACACACGGCGGACGGACAGACAGGGGACGGACACATAGGGGGCGGACACACAGGGGGCGGACACACAGGGGACGGACACACAGGGGACGGATGTGGTGTTGGGTGTTCTGACACACAGATGAGCCAACACAGTTGCATATGGTACAACGCTTCTTTATTTAAACTTACTATTTACAGTTTGGTCTTTGCACTCTGCACGTGGGGGGTTCCCTGCTTGTGGTGTTTTAACAGCTCTTTCTTGTTCCCTTCTCCCCAGACCTACTGACCACCAGGTGTCGTGCTCGTGCTTTTTATATGGTTGGTGTTCTTGTCTGTGATTGGTTGTGGTGTTGTGTACTCTGATTTGCCTGTTAGTGTGTCCATCATGATGTGTGTGTTTGAATATCATGACATCCCCCCTTTTTACAAAGATATGTGCCTACGTGGTGATAAATATGATCGTGTCGTGAGTGCATCTAGGAGTGTGTGTGTGTCGTGTGCAGCATGTGCATATGACGGAACTATGTACATGGGGCGATGTCGGGTGCGTCACATGAGCCAAGTTGTACCATAACATAACATAAATGCGAACGAGAGAAGCAGAAAAAAAAACTTTAACAGTTGTCCAGTCAGACGACCTCTGGAACGATAAACAACAACAGGTTATCATGTAAAATTGTGCAACTTGTTAAACATATGAACGGTATTATAAGTCCAGTCGAATGGGCTTGCGACGAGTTCGGGTTGACCGTCAGGGTGGCACACCACTCATCGGCTGGATTGATGGCATTGACCTTGTTGACATCAATGACGGAAACTCGGAAGGCATCCTGGTCATCTGCATCACTTAACTGGAAGTCTTGATGCGTGGGCTGGACGGTCCTGACTCGTCTGCGAGGTTGTCGAGGATGCGCCGGATCCATGGGTTGAGCCGAACGACAGTGGGCTGCGTAGTGGCCCATCTTGCCACATCTGAGGCACTGTCGGTTTTTTGCAGGACATTGCCCTTTTAAATGTAGAGCTCCACAATTGCCGCACGTCATGACGTCACGGCGTTCGTTGCGCCACTGCGCATGCGCAGTGCGATCTTGCGGTGGGCGCGCCTGCGCAGTGCGTCCCTCGTTGTGGCCGTTATTTTTGGCGCGCACCTGCGCGGGAGACCGCGAAAAGCGCGGGAAGCGGCCGCTGTCGTCCGGGCCGTGGGTCGGGAAGTAATCGACGGCCTGGATGCGTTCGACGTCGTGGGCGGCCTGGCTTGCCGATTCGACGGCTGGGGACCCCCTCCGTGCCAACTCGGACGCCTGAAATCGGGCAAAACGGCAGGTAGCATTTTCGTGGAGGACACAGGCTTCCACAGCAGGTGAGGCTTTTCATTTTAAGAAGCTGCTGGCGTAGGCCACTAGAGGCAACGCCAAAAACAATCTGGTCCCTGATCATGGACTCTGTGGTGGTGCCGTAACCGCAGGACTGCGCTAGAATCCGGAGGTGCGTCAAAAAGGGTTGAAAAAGCTCCTCCTTACCTTGCAGGCGTTGCTGAAAGAGGTATCTTTCAAAACTTTCATTTACTTCAACTTGAAAGTGCTGGTCCAGTTTGAGGATGACCGTGTCATATTTGGCTTGGCTTTCGCCTTCTTCGAACACCAGTGAGTTGAAGACGTCGGTTGCGTGCGGACCTGCGTAGAAGAGGAGCATTGCAATCTTCGAGTCATCCGAGACATTCTGTTTTTCGGTGGCACGGATGTACAGGTCAAATCGCTGCCTGTAGAGCTTCCAGTTGGTACCTAGGTTCCCCATGACTTGCATCGGCTGCGGTTTGCCGGTGTGGTCCATGTCCAGAATGGCAGGTTAGTAGGCAGGTATCGATCCACTCCTGTACCATGTGGTGTTGGGTGTTCTGACACACAGATGAGCCAACACAGTTGCATATGGTACAACGCTTCTTTATTTAAACTTACTATTTACAGTTTGGTCTTTCCACTCTGCACGTGGGGGGTTCCCTGCTTGTGGTGTTTTAACAGCTCTTTCTTGTTCCCTTCTCCCCAGACCTACTGACCACCAGGTGTCGTGCTCGTGCTTTTTATATGGTTGGTGTTCTTGTCCGTGATTGGTTGTGGTGTTGTGTACTCTGATTTGCCTGTTAGTGTGTCCATCATGATGTGTGTGTTTGAATATCATGACAACGGACACACAGGGGGCGGACACACAGGGGACGGACACACAGGGGACGGACACACAGGGGACGGACACACAGAGGATGGACACACAGAGGACGGACAGACAGGGGATGGACACACAGAGGACGGACAGACAAGAGACGGACACACGGGGGACGGACACACAGGGGACGGACTCACAGGGGACGGACACACGGCGGACGGACACACGGCGGACGGACAGACAGGGGACGGACACACAGGACGGACACACAGAGGACGGAAACACGGCGGACGGACAGACAGGGGACGGACAGACAGGGGACAGACCCACAGGGGACGGACACACAGAGGACGGACACACAGAGGACGGACACACAGGGGACGGACACACGGCGGACGGACACACAGGGGACGGACACACAGGGGACGGACACACAGGGGACGGAAACACAGGAGTTGGACACACAGGGACGGACACCCAGAGGACGAACACACAGAGGATGGACACTCAGGGGACAGACACACGGAAGACGTTCACACAGAGGACGGACCCACGGGGGACAGACACACAGGGGACGGACACACAGCGGACAGACACACAGGGGACAGACACACAGGGGATGGACACACAGGAGATGGACACACACGGGACGGACACACAGGGGACGGAAACACAGGAGATGGACACACAGGGGACAGACACACGGAAGACGTTCACACAGAGGACGGACACACGGGGGACAGACACACAGGGAACGGACACACAGCGGACAGACACACAGGGGATGGACACACAGGAGATGGACACACACGGGACGGACACACAGGGGACGGAAACACAGGAGATGGACACAGAGGGGATGGACACACAGGGGACGGACACACAGAGGACGGACACACAGAGGACGGACACACATGGGACGGACACACGGGGGACGGACACACAGGGGATGGACGGACACACAGAGGACGGACAAACAGGGGACGGACACACAGGGGAGGGACACACAGGGGACGGACACACAGGATGGACGGACACACAGGGGACGGACACACAGAGGACGGACACACAGGGGACGGACACACAGAGGACGGACACACAGGGGACGGACAGACAGGGGACGGACAGACAGGGGATGGACACACAGGGGACGGACACACAGGGGGCGGACGGACACACAGGGGAGGGACACACAGGGGACGGACACACAGGATGGACGGACACACAGGGGACGGACACACAGAGGACGGACACACAGGGGACGGACACTCAGGGGACGGACAGACAGGGGATGGACACACAGGGGACGGACACACTGAGGACGGACACACAGGGGACAGACACACAGGGGATGGACACACAGGAGATGGACACACACGGGACGGACACACAGGGGACGGAAACACAGGAGATGGACACACAGGGGACAGACACACGGAAGACGTTCACACAGAGGACGGACACACGGGGGACAGACACACAGGGAACGGACACACAGCGGACAGACACACAGGGGATGGACACACAGGAGATGGACACACACGGGACGGACACACAGGGGACGGAAACACAGGAGATGGACACAGAGGGGACGGACACACAGGGGACGGACACACAGAGGACGGACACACATGGGACGGACACACGGGGGACGGACACACAGGGGATGGACGGACACACAGAGGACGGACAAACAGGGGACGGACACACAGGGGAGGGACACACAGGGGACGGACACACAGGATGGACGGACACACAGGGGACGGACACACAGAGGACGGACACACAGGGGACGGACACACAGAGGACGGACACACAGGGGACGGACACACAGGGGACGGACAGACAGGGGATGGACACACAGGGGACGGACACACAGGGGACGGACGGACACACAGGGGAGGGACACACAGGGGACGGACACACAGGATGGACGGACACACAGGGGACGGACACACAGAGGACGGACACACAGGGGACGGACACTCAGGGGACGGACAGACAGGGGACGGACACACAGGGGACGGACACACTGAGGACGGACATACGGGACGGACACACAGAGAACGGACACACAGGGGACGGACACACAGGGGACGGACACACAGGGGATGGACACACAGGGGACGGACACACAGGAGATGGACACACAGGGGACGGACGGACAGAGGACGGACACACAGAGGATGGACACACAAGGGACGGACTCACAGGGGATGGACACACAAGGGACGGACACACGGAGGACGGACACACAGGGGACGGACACACAGAGGACGGACACACAGAGGATGGACACACAGGAGATGGACACACAGGGGACGGACACACAGGGGACGGACAGACGGGATGGACACACAGGAGACGGACACACAGGGGACGGACACACAGAGGACGGACACACAGAGGACGGACACACAGGAGACGGACACATAGGGGACGGACACACAGGGGGCGGACACACAGAGGATGGACGGACACACAGAGGACGGACACACAGAGGACGGACACACAGAGGACGGACACACAGGGGACGGACACACAGGGGACGGACACACTGGGGACGGACACACAGGGGACGGACACACAGGGACGGACACACAGGGGACGGACACACAGAGGACGGACACACAGAGGATGGACACACGGGAGATGGACACACAGAGGACGGACACACAGAGGACGGACACACAGAGGATGGACACACAGGAGATGGACCCACAGGGGACGGACACACGGAGGACGGACACACAGGGGACGGACACACAGACGATGGACGGACACACAGGGGATGCACACACAGAGGACGGACACACAGAGGACGGACACACTGGGGACAGACACACAGCGGACGGGCACACACGGGACGGACACACATAAGATGGACACACAGGGGACGGACACACAGGGGACGGACACACAGGGGGCGGACACACAGGGGACGGACACACAGGGGACGGAAACACAGGAGATGGACACACAGGGACAGACACCCAGAGGTCGGACACAGAGGCACGGACACACAGAGGACGGACACACAGGGGACTGACACACAGGGGAAGGACACACAGGAGATGGACACACACGGGACGGACACACGGGACGGAAACACAGGAGATGGACACAGAGGGGACGGACACACAGGGGACGGACACACAGAGGATGGACGGACACACAGGGGACGGACACACAGAGGACTGACACACATGGGACGGACACACAGGGGATGGACTCACAGAGGACGGACACACGGAGGACGGACACACAGGGGACGGATACACAAAGGATGGACGGACACACAGAGGACGGACAAACAGGGGACGGACACACAGAGGACGGACACACAGGGGACGGACACACAGAGGACGGACACACAGGGGACGGACACACAGGGGACGGACACAGAGGGAACGGACAGACAGGGGACAGACAGACAGGGGACGGACACACAGGGGACGGACACACAGGGGATGGACACACAGGGGGCGGACACACAGGGGACGGACACACAGAGGATGAACACACAGGGGAAGGACACACAGGGGATGGGCACACAGGGGACAGACACACGGAAGACGGATACACAGGGGACGGACACACAGAGGACGGACACCCAGGGGACGGACACCCAGGGGACAGGCACACAGGCGACGAACACACAGAGGACGGACACACGGGAGGGACACACAGGGGACGGACACACAGGGGACGGACACACAGAGAACGGACACACAGGGGGCGGACAAACAGGGCACGGACACACAGAGGACGGACACACTGGGGACTGACGCACAGCGGACGGGCACACAGGGGACGGACACACAGGAGATGGACACACAGGGGACGGACACACAGAGGACGGACACACAGGGGACGGACACACAGGGGACGGACGGACACACAGGGAATGGACACACAGGAGATGGACACACAGGGGACGGACGAACAGAGGACGGACACACAGAGGACGGACACATAAGGGACGAACACACAGGGGATGGACACACAAGGGACGGACACACGGAGGACGGACACACAGGGGACGGACACACAGAGGATGGACGGACACAGAGGGGACGGACACACAGAGGACGGACATACAGGGGACGGACAGACAGGGGATGGACACACAGGGGACGGACACATGGAGTACGGACACACAGAGGACGGACACACAGGGGGCGGACACACAGGGGGCGGACACACAGGGGGCGGACACACAGGGGGCGGACACACAGGGGACGGACACACAAGGGACGGAAACACAGGAGATGGACACACAGGGACGGACACGCAGAGGTCGGACACACAGGCACGGACACACAGAGGACGAACACACAGAGGATGGACACACAGGGGACAGACACACGGAAGACGATCACACAGAGGACGGACACACAGAGGACGGACACACAGGGGACGGAAACACAGGAGATGGAAACAGAGGGGACGAACACACAGGGGACGGACACACAGAGGATGGACGGACACACAGGGGACGAACATACAGAGGACGGACACACAGGGGACGGACACACAGGGGATGGACTCACAGAGGACGGACGCACAGATGACGGACAAACGGGACGGACACACAGGGAAGGGACACACAGGGGACGGACACACAGGATGGACGGACACATAGGGGACGGACACACAGGGGACGGACACACAGGATGGACGGACACACAGGGGACGGACACACAGAGGACGGACACACAGGGAATGGACACACAGAGGACGGACACCCAGGGGACGGACACACAGAGGATGAACACACAGGGGAAGGACACACAGGGGATGGACACACAGGGGACAGACACACGGAAGACGGACACACAGGGGACGGACACACAGAGGACGGACACCCAGGGGACAGGCACACAGGGGACGAACACACAGAGGACGGACACACAGGGGACGGACACACAGGGGACGGACACACAGAGGACGGACATACAGGGGGCGGACAAACAGGGCACGGACACACAGAGGACGGACACACAGGGGACGGACACACAGGGGACAGACACACGGGACGGCCACACAGAGGACGGACACACGGAGGACGGACACATAGGGGACGGACACACAGGGGACGGACACACGGAGGTCGGACACACAAGGGACGGACACACAGGGGACGGAAACACAGGAGATGGACACACAGAGGACGGGCACACAGAGGACGGACACACTGGGGACAGACACACAGGGTCGGTCACACAGGCAACGGAAACGCAGAGGACGGACACACGGGACGGACACACAGGAGATAGACACACAGGAGATGGACACACAGAGGACGGACACTTAGGGGACAGGCACACAGGGGACGAACAAACATAGGACGGACACACAAAGGACGGACACACAGGGGATGGACACACAGGGGACGGACACATGGAGGACGGACACACAGGGGACGGACACACAGAGGATGGACGGACACACAGGGGACGGACGCACAGAGGACGGACGCACACGGGATGGACAGACAGGGGATGGACACACAGGGGACGGACACATGGACGACAGACACACAGGGGACGGACACACAGAGGACGGACACACAGGGGACGAACACACAGAGGACGGACACACAGAGGACGGACACACAGCGGACGGACACACAGGGGACGGACAAACAGAGGACGGATACACAGGGGACGGACACACAGAGGTCGGACACACAGAGGTCGGACACACAGGGACGGACACATAGGGACGGACACACAGAGGACGGACACACTGGGGACAGACACACAGGGGACGGACACACAGGGGACGGTCACACAGAGGACGGACACACAGGGGACGGACACACAGGGGACGGACACATAGGGGACGGACACACAGGGGACGGACACACAGGGGACGGACACACAGGGGACGGACACACAGGGGACGGACACACGTCGGATGGACAGACAGGGGATGGACACACAGGGACGGACACACAGGGGACGGACACACAGGGGACGGACACACAGGGGACGGACACACAGGGGACGGACACACAGGGGATGGACACACAGAGGACGGACACACAGAGGACGGACAGACAGGGGATGGACACACAGGGGACGGACACACATGGGACGGACACACAGGGGACAGACACACAGAGGACGGACACACAGAGGACGGAGACACAGAGGACGGACACACAGAGGACGGACACACAGGGGATGGACACACAGGAGACGGACACACAGGGGACGGTTACACAGAGGACGGACACACAGGGGACGGACACACAGAGGACGGACACACAGGGGACGGTCACACAGGGGACGGACACATAGGGGACGGACACACAGAGGATGGACGGACACACAGGGGACGGACGCACAAGGGCCGGACGCACACGGGATGGACAGACAGGGGATGGACACACAGGGGACGGACACATGGAGGACAGACGCACAGGGGAAGGACACACAGAGGACGGACACACAGGGGACGAACACACAGAGGACGGACACACAGAGGACGGACACACAGGGGACGGACACACAGGGGACGGACACACAGGGGACGGACAAACAGAGGACGGATACACAGGGGACGGACACACAGAGGTCGGGCACACAGGGACGGACACATAGGGACGGACACACAGAGGACGGACACACTGGGGACAGACACACAGGGGACGGACACACAGGGGACGGTCACACAGTGGACGGACACACAGGGGACGGACACACAGGGGACGGACACACAGGGGACGGACACATAGGGGACGGACACACAGGGGACGGACACACAGGGGACGGACACATAGGGGACGGACACACAGGGGACGGACACATTGGGGACGGACACACAGGGGACGGACACACAGAGGACGGACACACGTCGGATGGACAGACAGGGGATGGACACACAGGGACGGACACACAGGGGACGGACACACAGGAGACGGACACACAGGGGACGGACACACAGGGGATGGACACACAGAGGACGGACACACAGAGGACGGACAGACAGGGGATGGACACACAGGGGACGGACACACATGGGACGGACACACAGGGGACAGACACACAGAGGACGGACACACAGAGGACGGAGACACAGAGGACGGACACACAGAGGACGGACAGACAGGGGATGGACACACAGGAGACGGACACACAGGGGACGGTTACACAGAGGACGGACACACAGGGGACGGACACACAGAGGACGGACACACAGGGGACGGACACACAGGGGACGGACACATAGGGGACGGACACACAGAGGATGGACACACAGAGGACGGAAGACAGGGGACGGACACACAGGGGACGGACACACAGGGGACGGACTCACAGGGGACGGACTCACAGAGGACGGACACACGGCGGACGGACAGACAGGGGATGGACACACAGGGGACGGACACACAGGGTACGGACACACAGAGGACGGAAGACAGGGGACGGACACACAGGGGACGGACACACGGCGGCCGGATACAAAGAGGACGGACACACGGCGGACGGACAGACAGCGGATGGACACACAGGGGATGGACACACAGGGGACAGACACACGGCGGACGGACACACAGAGGACGGACACACAGAGGACGGACACACAGAGGACGGACACACAGGGGACGGACACACAGGGGACAGACACACGGCGGACGGACACACAGAGGACGGACACACAGAGGACGGACACACAGAGGACGGACACACAGGGGACGGACACACAGGGGACGGACACACAGGGGGGACGGACACACAGAGGACGGACACACAGAGGACGGACACACAGAGGACGGACACACAGGGGATGGACACACGGCGGACGGACACACAGGGGACGGACACACAGAGGACGGACACACAGGGGACGGACACACAGGGCACGGACACACAGGGGACGGACACACAGGGGACGGACACACAGAGGACGGACACACAGAGGACGGACACACGGGACGGACACACAGGGGACGGACACACAGGGGACGGACACACAGAGGACGGACACACAGAGGACGGACACACAGAGGACGGACACACAGGGGATGGACACACGGCGGACGGACACACAGGGGACGGACACACAGGGGATGGACACACAGGGGCGGACACACAGGGGACGGAAACACAGGAGATGGACACACAGGGACGGACACCCAGAGGTCGGACACACAGGCACGGACACAGAGGGGACAAACACACAGAGGATGGACACACAGGGGACGGACACACAGGGGACAGACACACAGGGGATGGACACACAGGGGACAGACACACAGGGGACGGACACAGAGGATGGACGGACACACAGGGGACGGACACACAGAGGACGGACACACATGGGACAGACACACAGGGGATGGACTCACAGAGGACAGACACACAGGGGACGGACACACAGAGGATGGACACATGGATGACGGACACACAGGGGACGGACACACAGAGGGTGGACGGACACACAGAGGACGGACAAACAGGGGATGGACACACAGGGGAGGGACACACAGGGGACGGACACACAGGATGGACGGACACACAGGGGAGGGACACACAGGGGACGGACACACAGGATGGACGGACACACAGGGGACGGACACACAGAGGACGGACACACAGGGGACGGACACACAGAGGACGGACACACAGGGGACGGACACATAGGGGACGGACACACATGGGACGGACACAGAGGGGACGGACACAGAGGGGACGGACAGGCAGGAGATGGACACACAGGGGACGGACACACAGGGGACGGACACACAGAGGACGGGCACACAGGGGACGGACACACAGAGGGCGAACACACAGAGGATGGACGCACAGGGGACAGACACATGGAAGACAGACTCACAGGGGACGGACACACAGAGGACGGACACCCAGGGCACAGGCACACAGGGGACGAACACACAGAGGATGGACACACAGGGGACGGACACACAGGAGACGAACACACAGGGGACGGACCCCCAGGGGACGAACACACAGAGGACGGACACACTGGGGACAGACACACAGGAGACGGACACACAGAGGACGGACACACTGGGGACAGACACCCAG
Organism: Scyliorhinus torazame; assembly: GCF_047496885.1. NCBI lineage: Eukaryota > Metazoa > Chordata > Chondrichthyes > Carcharhiniformes > Scyliorhinidae > Scyliorhinus > Scyliorhinus torazame. The sequence goes on along the minus strand of NC_092720.1, from coordinate 147,083,163 downwards.
GGCACAGGCACACAGGGGACGAACACACAGGGGACGGACCCCCAGAGGACGAACACACAGAGGACGGACACACTGGGGACAGACACACAGGAGACGGACACACAGAGGACGGACACACTGGGGACGGACACACAGGGGACGGACACACAGGGGACGGACACACAGAGGACGGACACACGTCGGATGGACCGACAGGGGATGGACACACAGGGACGGACACACAGGGGACGGACACACAGGGGACGGACACACAGAGGACGGACACAGAGAGGACGGACAGACAGGGGATGGACACACAGGGGATGGACAACAGGGGACGGACACACATGGGACGGACACACAGGGGACGGACACACAGGGGACGGACACACAGGGGACGGACACACAGAGGACGGACACACAGAGGACGGGCACACAGAGGACGGACACACGGCGAACGGACAGACAGGGGACGGACACTCAGAGGGCGGACACACAGGGGACGGACACACAGGGGACGGACACACGGCGGACGGACAGACAGGGGACGGACACATAGGGGGCGGACACACAGGGGGCGGACACACAGGGGACGGACACACAGGGGACGGATGTGGTGTTGGGTGTTCTGACACACAGATGAGCCAACACAGTTGCATATGGTACAACGCTTCTTTATTTAAACTTACTATTTACAGTTTGGTCTTTGCACTCTGCACGTGGGGGGTTCCCTGCTTGTGGTGTTTTAACAGCTCTTTCTTGTTCCCTTCTCCCCAGACCTACTGACCACCAGGTGTCGTGCTCGTGCTTTTTATATGGTTGGTGTTCTTGTCTGTGATTGGTTGTGGTGTTGTGTACTCTGATTTGCCTGTTAGTGTGTCCATCATGATGTGTGTGTTTGAATATCATGACATCCCCCCTTTTTACAAAGATATGTGCCTACGTGGTGATAAATATGATCGTGTCGTGAGTGCATCTAGGAGTGTGTGTGTGTCGTGTGCAGCATGTGCATATGACGGAACTATGTACATGGGGCGATGTCGGGTGCGTCACATGAGCCAAGTTGTACCATAACATAACATAAATGCGAACGAGAGAAGCAGAAAAAAAAACTTTAACAGTTGTCCAGTCAGACGACATCTGGAACGATAAACAACAACAGGTTATCATGTAAAATTGTGCAACTTGTTAAACATATGAACGGTATTATAAGTCCAGTCGAATGGGCTTGCGACGAGTTCGGGTTGACCGTCAGGGTGGCACACCACTCATCGGCTGGATTGATGGCATTGACCTTGTTGACATCAATGACGGAAACTCGGAAGGCATCCTGGTCATCTGCATCACTTAACTGGAAGTCTTGATGCGTGGGCTGGACGGTCCTGACTCGTCTGCGAGGTTGTCGAGGATGCGCCGGATCCATGGGTTGAGCCGAACGACAGTGGGCTGCGTAGTGGCCCATCTTGCCACATCTGAGGCACTGTCGGTTTTTTGCAGGACATTGCCCTTTTAAATGTAGAGCTCCACAATTGCCGCACGTCATGACGTCACGGCGTTCGTTGCGCCACTGCGCATGCGCAGTGCGATCTTGCGGTGGGCGCGCCTGCGCAGTGCGTCCCTCGTTGTGGCCGTTATTTTTGGCGCGCACCTGCGCGGGAGACCGCGAAAAGCGCGGGAAGCGGCCGCTGTCGTCCGGGCCGTGGGTCGGGAAGTAATCGACGGCCTGGATGCGTTCGACGTCGTGGGCGGCCTGGCTTGCCGATTCGACGGCTGGGGACCCCCTCCGTGCCAACTCGGACGCCTGAAATCGGGCAAAACGGCAGGTAGCATTTTCGTGGAGGACACAGGCTTCCACAGCAGGTGAGGCTATTCATTTTAAGAAGCTGCTGGCGTAGGCCACTAGAGGCAACGCCAAAAACAATCTGGTCCCTGATCATGGACTCTGTGGTGGTGCCGTAACCGCAGGACTGCGCTAGAATCCGGAGGTGCGTCAAAAAGGGTTGAAAAAGCTCCTCCTTACCTTGCAGGCGTTGCTGAAAGAGGTATCTTTCAAAACTTTCATTTACTTCAACTTGAAAGTGCTGGTCCAGTTTGAGGATGACCGTGTCATATTTGGCTTGGCTTTCGCCTTCTTCGAACACCAGTGAGTTGAAGACGTCGGTTGCGTGCGGACCTGCGTAGAAGAGGAGCATTGCAATCTTCGAGTCATCCGAGACATTCTGTTTTTCGGTGGCACGGATGTACAGGTCAAATCGCTGCCTGTAGAGCTTCCAGTTGGTACCTAGGTTCCCCATGACTTGCATCGGCTGCGGTTTGCCGGTGTGGTCCATGTCCAGAATGGCAGGTTAGTAGGCAGGTATCGATCCACTCCTGTACCATGTGGTGTTGGGTGTTCTGACACACAGATGAGCCAACACAGTTGCATATGGTACAACGCTTCTTTATTTAAACTTACTATTTACAGTTTGGTCTTTGCACTCTGCACGTGGGGGGTTCCCTGCTTGTGGTGTTTTAACAGCTCTTTCTTGTTCCCTTCTCCCCAGACCTACTGACCACCAGGTGTCGTGCTCGTGCTTTTTATATGGTTGGTGTTCTTGTCTGTGATTGGTTGTGGTGTTGTGTACTCTGATTTGCCTGTTAGTGTGTCCATCATGATGTGTGTGTTTGAATATCATGACAACGGACACACAGGGGGCGGACACACAGGGGACGGACACACAGGGGACGGACACACAGGGGACGGAAACACAGAGGATGGACACACAGAGGACGGACAGACAGGGGATGGACACACAGAGGACGGACAGACAAGAGACGGACACACGGGGGACGGACACACAGGGGACGGACTCACAGGGGACGGACACACGGCGGACGGACACACGGCGGACGGACAGACAGGGGACGGACACACAGGACGGACACACAGAGGACGGAAACACGGCGGACGGACAGACAGGGGACGGACAGACAGGGGACAGACCCACAGGGGACGGACACACAGAGGACGGACACACAGAGGACGGACACACAGAGGACGGACACACAGGGGACGGACACACGGCGGACGGACACACAGGGGACGGACACACAGGGGACGGACACACAGGGGACGGAAACACAGGAGTTGGACACACAGGGACGGACACCCAGAGGACGAACACACAGAGGATGGACACTCAGGGGACAGACACACGGAAGACGTTCACACAGAGGACGGACACACGGGGGACAGACACACAGGGGACGGACACACAGCGGACAGACACACAGGGGACAGACACACAGGGGATGGACACACAGGAGATGGACACACACGGGACGGACACACAGGGGACGGAAACACAGGAGATGGACACACAGGGGACAGACACACGGAAGACGTTCACACAGAGGACGGACACACGGGGGACAGACACACAGGGAACGGACACACAGCGGACAGACACACAGGGGATGGACACACAGGAGATGGACACACACGGGACGGACACACAGGGGACGGAAACACAGGAGATGGACACAGAGGGGACGGACACACAGGGGACGGACACACAGAGGACGGACACACATGGGACGGACACACGGGGGACGGACACACAGGGGATGGACGGACACACAGAGGACGGACACACACGGGACGGACACACAGGGGACGGACACACAGGATGGACGGACACACAGGGGACGGACACACAGAGGACGGACACACAGGGGACGGACATACAGAGGACGGACACACAGGGGACGGACACACAGGGGACGGACAGACAGGGGATGGACACACAGGGGATGGACACACAGGGGACGGACACACAGGGGACGGACGGACACACAGGGGAGGGACACACAGGGGACGGACACACAGGATGGACGGACACACAGGGGACGGACACACAGAGGACGGACACACAGGGGACGGACACTCAGGGGACGGACAGACAGGGGATACACACACAGGGGACGGACACACTGAGGACGGACACACGGGACGGACACACAGAGAACGGACACACAGGGGACGGACACACAGGGGACGGACAGACAGGGGATGGACACACAGGGGACGGACACACAGGAGATGGACACACAGGGGACGGACGGACAGAGGACGGACACACAGAGGATGGACACACAAGGGACGGACTCACAGGGGATGGACACACAAGGGACGGACACACGGAGGACGGACACACAGGGGACGGACACACAGAGGACGGACACACAGAGGATGGACACACAGGAGATGGACACACAGGGGACGGACACACAGGGGACGGACAGACGGGATGGACACACAGGAGACGGACACACAGGGGACGGACACACAGAGGACGGACACACAGGAGACGGACACATAGGGGACGGACACACAGGGGGCGGACACACAGAGGATGGACGGACACACAGAGGACGGACACACAGAGGACGGACACACAGAGGACGGACACACAGGGGACGGACACACAGGGGACGGACACACAGGGGACGGACACACAGGGGACGGACACACAGGGACGGACACACAGGGGACGGACACACAGAGGACGGACACACAGAGGATGGACACACGGGAGATGGACACACAGAGGACGGACACACAGAGGATGGACACACAGGAGATGGACCCACAGGGGACGGACACACGGAGGACGGACACACAGGGGACGGACACACAGACGATGGACACACAGGGGATGCACACACAGAGGACGGACACACAGAGGACGGACACACTGGGGACAGACACACAGCGGACGGGCACACACGGGACGGACACACATAAGATGGACACACAGGGGACGGACACACAGGGGACGGACACACAGGGGGCGGACACACAGGGGACGGACACACAGGGGACGGAAACACAGGAGATGGACACACAGGGACAGACACCCAGAGGTCGGACACAGAGGCACGGACACACAGAGGACGGACACACAGGGGACTGACACACAGGGGACGGACACACAGGAGATGGACACACACGGGACGGACACACGGGACGGAAACACAGGAGATGGACACAGAGGGGACGGACACACAGGGGACGGACACACAGAGGATGGACGGACACACAGGGGACGGACACACAGAGGACTGACACACATGGGACGGACACACAGGGGATGGACTCACAGAGGACGGACACACGGAGGACGGACACACAGGGGACGGATACACAAAGGATGGACGGACACACAGAGGACGGACAAACAGGGGACGGACACACAGAGGACGGACACACAGGGGACGGACACACAGAGGACGGACACACAGGGGACGGACACACAGGGGACGGACACACAGGGGACGGACACAGAGGGAACGGACAGACAGGGGACAGACAGACAGGGGACGGACACACAGGGGACGGACACACAGGGGATGGACACACAGGGGACGGACACACTGGGGACAGACACACAGGGGACGGACACACAGAGGACGGACACACAGACGACGGACACACGTCAGATGGACCGACAGGGGATGGACACACAGGGGACGGACACACAGGGGACGGACACACAGAGGACAGACAGACAGGGGATGGACACACAGGGGACGGACACACAGGGGACGGACACACATGGGACGGACACACAGGGAACAGACACACAGGGGACGGACACACAGAGGACGGACACACAGAGGACAGACACACGGCGGACGGACAGACAGGGGATGGACACACAGAGGACGGACACACGGGACGGACACACAGAGGACGGACACACAGGGGACGGACACACACAGAGGACGGACACACAGGGGACGGACACATAGGGGATGGACACACAGGGGACGGACACACAGAGGACGGACACACTGGGGACGGACACACAGGGGACGGTCACACAGGCAACGGAAACGCAGAGGACGGACACACAGGGGACGGACACACAGGAACTGGACACACAGGGGACGAACACACATAGGACGTACACACAAAGGACGGACACACAGGGGATGGACACAAAGGGGACGGACACATGGAGGAAGGACACACAGGGGACGGACACACAGAGGATGGACGGACACACAGGGGACGGACACACAGAGGACGGACGCACACGGGATGGACAGACGGGATGGACACACAGGGGACGGACACATGGAGGACAGACACACAGGGGACGGACTCACAGAGGACGGACACACAGGGGACGGACACACAGGGGACGGACACACAGAGGACGAACACACAGAGGATGGACACACAGGGGACAGACACACGGAAGACAGACTCACAGGGGACGGACACACAGAGGACGGACACCCAGGGCACAGGCACACAGAGGACGGACACACAGGGGACGGACCCCCAGGGGACAGACACACAGGGGACGGACAAACAGACGACGGACACACAGGTGACGGACACACAGAGGTCGGACACACAGGGACGGACACACAGGCACGGACACACAGAGGACGGACGCACACGGGATTGTACAGACAGGGGATGGACACACAGGGGACGGACACATGGAGGACAGACACACAGGGGACGGACACACAGAGGACGGACACACAGGGGACGGACACACAGGGGACGGAGACACATGGGAAGGACAAACAGAGGACGGATACACAGGAACGGACACACAGGGACGGACACAGAGAGGACGGACACACTGGGGACAGACACACAGGGGACGGACACACAGAGGACGGACACACAGACGACGGACACACGTCAGATGGACCGACAGGGGATGGACACACAGGGGACGGACGCACAGGGGACGGACACACAGAGGACAGACACACAGAGGACAGACAGACAGGGGATGGACACACAGGGGACGGACACACATGGGACGGACACACATGGGACGGACACACAGGGAACAGACACACAGGGGACGGACACACAGAGGACGGACACACAGAGGACAGACACACGGCGGACGGACAGACAGGGGATGGACACACAGAGGACGGACACACGGGACGGACACACAGAGGACGGACACACAGGGGACGGACACACACAGAGGACGGACACACAGGGGACGGACACATAGGGGATGGACACACAGGGGACGGACACACAGGGGACGGACACACAGGGGACGGACAGACAGGGGACGGACACACAGAGGATGGACACACAGAGGACGGACACACAGGGGACGGACACACAGAGGACGGACACACAGGGGACGGACACACAGAGGACGGACACACGGCGGACGGACACACAGGGGACGGACACACAGGGGACGGACACACAGGGGACGGACACACAGGGGACGGACACACAGGGGACGGACACAAGGCGGACGGACACACGGCGGACGGACACACAGGGGACGGACACAGAGGGGACGGACACACAGAGGACGGACACACAGAGGACGGACACACAGGGGACGGACACACAGGGGACGGACACACAGGGGACGGACACACAGGGGACGGACACACAGAGGATGGACACACATTGGATGGACACACAGGAGACGGACACACAGGGGACGGACAGACAGGGGATGGACACACAGGGGACAGACACACAGGGGACGGACACACAGAGGATGGACGGACACACAGGGGACGGACACACAGGGGACGGACACACAGAGGACAGACACACAGGGGACGGACACACAGGGGACGGACACACAGGGGTCGGACACACAGGGGACGGACACACAGGGGTCGGACACACAGAGGACGGACACACAGAGGACGGACACACAGGGGACGGACAGTCAGAGGATGGACGGACACACAGAGGATGGACAGACATAGGATGGACACACAGGAGACGGACACACAGGGGTCGGACAGACAGTGGATGGACATACAGGGGACAGACACACAGGGGACGGACACACAGAGGATGGACGGACACACTGGGGATGGACACACAGGGGACGGACACCCAGGGGACGGACACACAGGGGTCGGACACACAGAGGACGGACACACAGAGGACGGACACACAGGGGACGGACACACACAGGACGGACACACAGAGGACGGACACACAGAGGACAGACACACACGGGGCGGACACACGGGAGATGGACACACAGAGGACGGACACACAGAGGATGGACACAGAGGAGATGGACCCACAGGGGACGGACATACAGGGGACGGACACACAGGGGACGGACACACAGAGGACGGACACACAGGGGACGGACACACAGGGGACGGACACACAGGGGACGGACACACAGAGGATGGACACACAGGAGATGGACCCACAGGGGACGGACACACGGAGGACGGACACACAGAGGACAGACACACACGGGGCGGACACACAGGGGACGGACACACAGGGGACGGACACACAGGGGAGGGACACACAGGGGACGGACACACGGAGGACGGACACACGGAGGACGGACACACAGGGGACGGACACACAGGGGACGGACACACAGGGGACGGACACACAGGGGACGGACACACAGAGGATGGACACACAGGAGATGGACCCACAGGGGACGGACACACGGAGGACGGACACACGGAGGACGGACACACAGGGGACGGACACACAGGGGACGGACACACAGGGGACGGACACACAGAGGATGGACACACAGAGGACGGACACACAGAGGATGGACACACGGGAGATGGACACACAGAGGACGGACACACAGAGGACGGACACACAGAGGACGGACACACAGGAGATGGACCCACAAGGGACGGACACACGGAGGACGGACACACAGGGGACGGACACACAGACGATGGACGGACACACAGGGGATGGACATACAGAGGACGGACACACAGAGGACGGACACACTGGGGACAGACACACAGCGGACGGGCACACACGGGACGGACACACAGGAGATGGACACACAGGGGACGGACACATGGAGTACGGACACACAGGGGACGGACACACAGAGGACGGACACACGGGGCGGACACACAGGGGGCGGACACACAGGGGGCGGACACACAGGGGGCGGACACCCAGGGGACGGACACACAGGGGACGGACACACAGGGTCGGAAACACAGGAGATGGACACACAGGGACAGACACCCAGAGGTCGGACACAGAGGGACGGACACACAGAGGACGAACACACAGAGGATGGACACACAGGGTACAGACACACGGAAGACGATCACACAGAGGACGGACACACGGGGGACAGACACACAGGGGACGGACACACAGGGGACAGACACACAGGGGACGGACACACAGGGGACAGACACACAGAGGACAGACACACAGGGGACGGACACACAGGGGACGGACACACAGGGGACGGACACACAGGGGTCGGACACACAGGGGACGGACACACAGGGGTCGGACACACAGAGGACGGACACACAGAGGACGGACACACAGGGGACGGACAGTCAGAGGATGGACGGACACACAGAGGATGGACACACATAGGATGGACACACAGGAGACGGACACACAGGGGTCGGACAGACAGTGGATGGACATACAGGGGACAGACACACAGGGGACGGACACACAGAGGATGGACGGACACACTGGGGATGGACACACAGGGGACGGACACCCAGGGGACGGACACACAGGGGTCGGACACACAGAGGACGGACACACAGAGGACGGACACACAGGGGACGGACACACACAGGACGGACACACAGAGGACGGACACACAGAGGACAGACACACACGGGGCGGACACACGGGAGATGGACACACAGAGGACGGACACACAGAGGATGGACACAGAGGAGATGGACCCACAGGGGACGGACACACAGAGGACGGACACACAGAGGACGGACACACAGGGGACGGACACACAGGGGACGGACACACAGAGGGCGGACACACAGGGGACGGACACACAGGGTACGGACACACAGGGGACGGACACACAGGGGACGGACACACAGAGGATGGACACACAGGAGATGGACCCACAGGGGACGGACACACGGAGGACGGACACACAGAGGACAGACACACACGGGGCGGACACACAGGGGACGGACACACAGGGGACGGACACACAGGGGACGGACACACAGGGGACGGACACACGGAGGACGGACACACAGGGGACGGACACACAGGGGACGGACACACAGGGGACGGACACACAGAGGACGGACACACAGGGGACGGACACACAGGGGACGGACACACAGAGGATGGACACACAGGAGATGGACCCACAGGGGACGGACACACGGAGGACGGACACACGGAGGACGGACACACAGGGGACGGACACACAGGGGACGGACACACAGGGGACGGACACACAGAGGATGGACACACAGAGGATGGACACACAGAGGATGGACACACGGGAGATGGACACACAGAGGACGGACACACAGAGGACGGACACACAGAGGACGGACACACAGGAGATGGACCCACAGGGGACGGACACACGGAGGACGGACACACAGGGGACGGACACACAGACGATGGACGGACACACAGGGGATGGACATACAGAGGACGGACACACAGAGGACGGACACACTGGGGACAGACACACAGCGGACGGGCACACACGGGACGGACACACAGGAGATGGACACACAGGGGACGGACACATGGAGTACGGACACACAGGGGACGGACACACAGAGGACGGACACACGGGGCGGACACACAGGGGGCGGACACACAGGGGGCGGACACACAGGGGGCGGACACCCAGGGGACGGACACACAGGGGACGGACACACAGGGGACGGAAACACAGGAGATGGACACACAGGGACAGACACCCAGAGGTCGGACACAGAGGGACGGACACACAGAGGACGAACACACAGAGGATGGACACACAGGGTACAGACACACGGAAGACGATCACACAGAGGACGGACACACGGGGGACAGACACACAGGGGACGGACACACAGGGGACAGACACACAGGGGACGGACACACAGGGGACAGACACACAGGGGACGGACACACAGGAGATGGACTCACACGGGACGGACACACAGGGGACGGAAACACAGGAGATGGACACAGAGAGGACGGACACACAGGGGACGGACACACAGAGGATGGACGGACACACAGGGGACGGACACACAGAGGACGGACACACATGGGACGGACACACAGGGGATGGACTCACAGAGGATGGACGGACACACAGAGGACGGACAAACAGGGGACGGACACACAGGGGAGGGACACACAGGGGACGGACACACAGGATGGACGGACACACAGGGGAGGGACACACAGGGGACGGACACACAGGATGGACGGACACACAGGGGACGGACACACAGAGGACGGACACACAGGGGACGGACACACAGAGGACGGACACACAGGGGACGGACACACAGGGGACGGACACACAGGGGACGGACACACAGGGGACGGACAGACAGGGGACGGACAGACAGGGGACAGACAGACAGGGGACGGACACACAGGGGACGGACACACAGGGGGCGGACACACAGGGGACGGACACACAGAGGATGAACACACAGGGGAAATTACACACAGGGGATGGGCACACAGGGGACAGACACACGGAAGACGGATACACAGGGGACGAACACACAGAGGACGGACACACGGGAGGGACACACAGGGGACGGACACACAGGGGACGGACACACAGAGAACGGACACACAGGGGGCGGACAAACAGGGCACGGACACACAGGGGACGGACACACAGGGGACGGACACACAGGGGACGGACACACAGGGGACAGACACACGGGACGGCCACACAGAGGACGAACACACGGAGGACGGTCACACAGAGGATGGACACACAGGAGATGGACCCACAGGGGACGGACACACGGAGGACGGACACACAGGGGACGGACACACAGACGATGGACGGACACACAGGGGATGGACACACAGAGGACGGACACACAGAGGACGGACACACTGGGGACAGACACACAGCGGGCGGGCACACACGGGACGGACACACATAAGATGGACACACAGGGGACGGACACATGGAGTACGGACACACAGGGGACGGACACACAGGGGGCGGACACACAGGGGACGGACACACAGGGGACGGAAACACAGGAGATGGACACACAGGGACAGACACCCAGAGGTCGGACACAGAGGCACGGACACACAGAGGACGGACACACAGGGGACTGACACACAGGGGACGGACACACAGGAGATGGACACACACGGGACGGACACACGGGATGGAAACACAGGAGATGGACATAGAGGGGACGGACACACAGGGGACGGACACACAGAGGATGGACGGACACACAGGGGACGGACACACAGAGGACTGACACACATGGGACGGACACACAGGGGATGGACTCACAGAGGACGGACACACGGAGGACGGACACACAGGGGACGGATACACAAAGGATGGACGGACACACAGAGGACGGACAAACAGGGGACGGACACACAGAGGACGGACACACAGGGGACGGACACACAGAGGACGGACACACAGGGGACGGACACACAGGGGACGGACACACAGGGGACGGACACAGAGGGAACGGACAGACAGGGGACAGACAGACAGGGGACGGACACACAGGGGACGGACACACAGGGGATGGACACACAGGGGGCGGACACACAGGGGACGGACACACAGAGGATGAACACACAGGGGAAGGACACACAGGGGATGGGCACACAGGGGACAGACACACGGAAGACGGATACACAGGGGACGGACACACAGAGGACGGACACCCAGGGGACGGACACCCAGGGGACAGGCACACAGGCGACGAACACACAGAGGACGGACACACGGGAGGGACACACAGGGGACGGACACACAGGGGACGGACACACAGAGAACGGACACACAGGGGCCGGACACACAGGGGACAGACACACGGGACGGCCACACAGAGGACGGACACACGGAGACGGACACATAGGGGACGGACACACGGGCCGGACACACGGAGGTAGGACACACAAGGGACGGACACACAGGGGACAGAAACTCAGGAGATGGACACACAGAAGACGGACACACAGAGGACGGACACACTGGGGACAGACACACAGGGGACGGTCACACAGGCAACAGAAACGCAGAGGACGGACACACAGGGGACGGACACACAGGAGATGGACACACAGGGGACGAACACACATAGGACGTACACACAAAGGACGGACACACAAAGGACGGACACACAAAGGACGGACACACAGGGGACGGACACATGGAGGAAGGACACACAGGGGACGGACACACAGAGGATGGACGGACACACAGGGGACGGACACACAGAGGACGGACGCACACGGGATGGACAGACGGGATGGACACACAGGGGACGGACACATGGAGGACAGACACACAGGGGACGGACTCACAGAGGACGGACACACAGGGGACGGACACACAGGGGACGGACACACAGAGGACGAACACACAGAGGATGGACACACAGGGGACAGACACACGGAAGACAGACTCACAGGGGACGGACACACAGAGGACGGGCACCCAGGGCACAGGCACACAGAGGACGGACACACAGGGGACGGACACCCAGGAGACGGACCCCCAGGGGACAGACACACAGGGGACGGACAAACAGAGGACGGACACACAGGTGACGGACACACAGAGGTCGGACACACAGGGACGGACACACAGAGGACGGACGCACACGGGATTGTACAGACAGGGGATGGACACACAGGGGACGGACACATGGAGGACAGACACACAGGGGACGGATACACAGAGGACGGACACACAGGGGACGGACACACAGGGGACGGATACACAGAGGACGGACACACAGGGGACGGACACACAGGGGACGGAGACTCATGGGAAGGACACACGGAGGACGGGCACACAGGAGATGGACACACAGGGGACGGACACATGGAGTACGGACACACAGGGGACGGACACACAGAGGACGGACACACGGGGCGGACACACAGGGGGCGGACACACAGGGGGCGGACACCCAGGGGACGGACACACAGGGGACGGACACACAGGGGACGGAAACACAGGAGATGGACACACAGAGGACGAACACACAGAGGATGGACACACAGGGGACAGACACACAGGGGACGGACACACGGAAGACGATCACACAGAGGACGGACACACGGGGGACAGACACACAGGGGACGGACACACAGGGGACAGACACACAGGGGACGGACACACAGAGGACGGACACACAGAGGACAGACACACGGCGGACGGACAGACAGGGGATGGACACACAGAGGACGGACACACGGGACGGACACACAGAGGACGGACACACAGGGGACGGACACACACAGAGGACGGACACACAGGGGACGGACACATAGGGGATGGACACACAGGGGACGGACACACAGAGGACGGACACACTGGGGACAGACACACAGGGGACGGTCACACAGGCAACGGAAACGCAGAGGACGGACACACAGGGGACGGACACACAGGAACTGGACACACAGGGGACGAACACACATAGGACGTACACACAAAGGACGGACACACAGGGGATGGACACAAAGGGGACGGACACATGGAGGAAGGACACACAGGGGACGGACACACAGAGGATGGACGGACACACAGGGGACGGACACACAGAGGACGGACGCACACGGGATGGACAGACGGGATGGACACACAGGGGACGGACACATGGAGGACAGACACACAGGGGACGGACTCACAGAGGACGGACACACAGGGGACGGACACACAGGGGACGGACACACAGAGGACGAACACACAGAGGATGGACACACAGGGGACAGACACACGGAAGACAGACTCACAGGGGACGGACACACAGAGGACGGACACCCAGGGCACAGGCACACAGAGGACGGACACACAGGGGACGGACACACACAGGACGGACACACAGAGGACGGACACACAGAGGACAGACACACACGGGGCGGACACACGGGAGATGGACACACAGAGGACGGACACACAGAGAATGGACACAGAGGAGATGGACCCACAGGGGACGGACACACAGGGGACGGACACACAGGGGACGGACACACAGAGGACGGACACACAGGGGACGGACACACAGGGGACGGACACACAGGGGACGGACACACAGAGGATGGACACACAGGAGATGGACCCACAGGGGACGGACACACGGAGGACGGACACACAGAGGACAGACACACACGGGGCGGACACACAGGGGACGGACACACAGGGGACGGACACACAGGGGACGGACACACAGGGGACGGACACACGGAGGACGGACACACAGGGGACGGACACACAGGGGACGGACACACAGGGGACGGACACACAGGGGACGGACACACAGAGGATGGACACACAGGAGATGGACCCACAGGGGACGGACACACGGAGGACGGACACACGGAGGACGGACACACAGGGGACGGACACACAGGGGACGGACACACAGGGGACGGACACACAGAGGATGGACACACAGAGGACGGACACACAGAGGATGGACACACGGGAGATGGACACACAGAGGACGGACACACAGAGGACGGACACACAGAGGACGGACACACAGGAGATGGACCCACAGGGGACGGACACACGGAGGACGGACACACAGGGGACGGACACACAGACGATGGACGGACACACAGGGGATGGACATACAGAGGACGGACACACAGAGGACGGACACACTGGGGACAGACACACAGCGGACGGGCACACACGGGACGGACACACAGGAGATGGACACACAGGGGACGGACACATGGAGTACGGACACACAGGGGACGGACACACAGAGGACGGTCACACGGGGCGGACACACAGGGGGCGGACACACAGGGGGCGGACACACAGGGGGCGGACACCCAGGGGACGGACACACAGGGGACGGACACACAGGGGACGGAAACACAGGAGATGGACACACAGGGACAGACACCCAGAGGTCGGACACAGAGGGACGGACACACAGAGGACGAACACACAGAGGATGGACACACAGGGTACAGACACACGGAAGACGATCACACAGAGGACGGACACACGGGGGACAGACACACAGGGGACGGACACACAGGGGACAGACACACAGGGGACGGACACACAGGGGACAGACACACAGAGGACAGACACACAGGGGACGGACACACAGGGGACGGACACACAGGGGTCGGACACACAGGGGACGGACACACAGGGGTCGGACACACAGAGGACGGACACACAGAGGACGGACACACAGGGGACGGACAGTCAGAGGATGGACGGACACACAGAGGATGGACACACATAGGATGGACACACAGGAGACGGACACACAGGGGTCGGACAGACAGTGGATGGACATACAGGGGACAGACACACAGGGGACGGACACACAGAGGATGGACGGACACACTGGGGATGGACACACAGGGGACGGACACCCAGGGGACGGACACACAGGGGTCGGACACACAGAGGACGGACACACAGAGGACGGACACACAGGGGACGGACACACACAGGACGGACACACAGAGGACGGACACACAGAGGACAGACACACACGGGGCGGACACACGGGAGACGGACACACAGAGGACGGACACACAGAGGATGGACACAGAGGAGATGGACCCACAGGGGACGGACACACAGAGGACGGACACACAGAGGACGGACACACAGTGGACGGACACACAGGGGACGGACACACAGAGGACGGACACACAGGGGACGGACACACAGGGGACGGACACACAGGGGACGGACACACAGGGGACGGACACACAGAGGATGGACACACAGGAGATGGACCCACAGGGGACGGACACACGGAGGACGGACACACAGAGGACAGACACACACGGGGCGGACACACAGGGGACGGACACACAGGGGACGGACACACAGGGGACGGACACACAGGGGACGGACACACGGAGGACGGACACACGGAGGACGGACACACAGGGGACGGACACACAGGGGACGGACACACAGGGGACGGACACACAGGGGACGGACACACAGAGGACGGACACACAGGGGACGGACACACAGGGGACGGACACACAGAGGATGGACACACAGGAGATGGACCCACAGGGGACGGACACACGGAGGACGGACACACGGAGGACGGACACACAGGGGACGGACACACAGGGGACGGACACACAGGGGACGGACACACAGAGGATGGACACACAGAGGACGGACACACAGAGGATGGACACACGGGAGATGGACACACAGAGGACGGACACACAGAGGACGGACACACAGAGGACGGACACACAGGAGATGGCCCACAGGGGACGGACACACGGAGGACGGACACACAGGGGACGGACACACAGACGATGGACGGACACACAGGGGATGGACATACAGAGGACGGACACACAGAGGACGGACACACTGGGGACAGACACACAGCGGACGGGCACACACGGGACGGACACACAGGAGATGGACACACAGGGGACGGACACATGGAGTACGGACACACAGGGGATGGACACACAGAGGACGGACACACGGGGCGGACACACAGGGGGCGGACACACAGGGGGCGGACACCCAGGGGACGGACACACAGGGGACGGACACACAGGGGACGGAAACACAGGAGATGGACACACAGGGACAGACACCCAGAGGTCGGACACAGAGGGACGGACACACAGAGGACGAACACACAGAGGATGGACACACAGGGTACAGACACACGGAAGACGATCACACAGAGGACGGACACACGGGGGACAGACACACAGGGGACGGACACACAGGGGACAGACACACAGGGGACGGACACACAGGGGACGGACACACAGGGGACAGACAAACAGGGGACGGACACACAGGAGATGGACTCACACGGGACGGACACACAGGGGACGGAAACACAGGAGATGGACACAGAGAGGACGGACACACAGGGGACGGACACACAGAGGATGGACGGACACACAGGGGACGGACACACAGAGGACGGACACACATGGGACGGACACACAGGGGATGGACTCACAGAGGATGGACGGACACACAGAGGACGGACAAACAGGGGACGGACACACAGGGGAGGGACACACAGGGGACGGACACACAGGATGGACGGACACACAGGGGAGGGACACACAGGGGACGGACACACAGGATGGACGGACACACAGGGGACGGACACACAGAGGACGGACACACAGGGGACGGACACACAGAGGACGGACACACAGGGGACGGACACACAGGGGACGGACACACAGGGGACGGACACAGAGGGGACGGACAGACAGGGGACGGACAGACAGGGGACGGACAGACAGGGGACGGACACACAGGGGACGGACACACAGGGGGCGGACACACAGGGGACGGACACACAGGGGACGGACACACAGAGGATGAACACACAGGGGAAATTACACACAGGGGATGGGCACACAGGGGACAGACACACGGAAGACGGATACACAGGGGACGAACACACAGAGGACGGACACACGGGAGGGACACACAGGGGACGGACACACAGGGGACGGACACACAGAGAACGGACACACAGGGGGCGGACAAACAGGGCACGGACACACAGGGGACGGACACACAGGGGACGGACACACAGGGGACAGACACACGGGACGGCCACACAGAGGACGAACACACGGAGGACGGTCACACAGAGGATGGACACACAGGAGATGGACCCACAGGGGACGGACACACGGAGGACGGACACACAGGGGACGGACACACAGAGGACGGACACACTGGGGACAGACACACAGGGGACGGTCACACAGGCAACGGAAACGCAGAGGACGGACACACAGGGGACGGACACACAGGAACTGGACACACAGGGGACGAACACACATAGGACGTACACACAAAGGACGGACACACAGGGGATGGACACAAAGGGGACGGACACATGGAGGAAGGACACACAGGGGACGGACACACAGAGGATGGACGGACACACAGGGGACGGACACACAGAGGACGGACGCACACGGGATGGACAGACGGGATGGACACACAGGGGACGGACACATGGAGGACAGACACACAGGGGACGGACTCACAGAGGACGGACACACAGGGGACGGACACACAGGGGACGGACACACAGAGGACGAACACACAGAGGATGGACACACAGGGGACAGACACACGGAAGACAGACTCACAGGGGACGGACACACAGAGGACGGACACCCAGGGCACAGGCACACAGAGGACGGACACACAGGGGACGGACACACACAGGACGGACACACAGAGGACGGACACACAGAGGACAGACACACACGGGGCGGACACACGGGAGATGGACACACAGAGGACGGACACACAGAGAATGGACACAGAGGAGATGGACCCACAGGGGACGGACACACAGGGGACGGACACACAGGGGACGGACACACAGAGGACGGACACACAGGGGACGGACACACAGGGGACGGACACACAGGGGACGGACACACAGAGGATGGACACACAGGAGATGGACCCACAGGGGACGGACACACGGAGGACGGACACACAGAGGACAGACACACACGGGGCGGACACACAGGGGACGGACACACAGGGGACGGACACACAGGGGACGGACACACAGGGGACGGACACACGGAGGACGGACACACAGGGGACGGACACACAGGGGACGGACACACAGGGGACGGACACACAGGGGACGGACACACAGAGGATGGACACACAGGAGATGGACCCACAGGGGACGGACACACGGAGGACGGACACACGGAGGACGGACACACAGGGGACGGACACACAGGGGACGGACACACAGGGGACGGACACACAGAGGATGGACACACAGAGGACGGACACACAGAGGATGGACACACGGGAGATGGACACACAGAGGACGGACACACAGAGGACGGACACACAGAGGACGGACACACAGGAGATGGACCCACAGGGGACGGACACACGGAGGACGGACACACAGGGGACGGACACACAGACGATGGACGGACACACAGGGGATGGACATACAGAGGACGGACACACAGAGGACGGACACACTGGGGACAGACACACAGCGGACGGGCACACACGGGACGGACACACAGGAGATGGACACACAGGGGACGGACACATGGAGTACGGACACACAGGGGACGGACACACAGAGGACGGACACACGGGGCGGACACACAGGGGGCGGACACACAGGGGGCGGACACACAGGGGGCGGACACCCAGGGGACGGACACACAGGGGACGGACACACAGGGGACGGAAACACAGGAGATGGACACACAGGGACAGACACCCAGAGGTCGGACACAGAGGGACGGACACACAGAGGACGAACACACAGAGGATGGACACACAGGGTACAGACACACGGAAGACGATCACACAGAGGACGGACACACGGGGGACAGACACACAGGGGACGGACACACAGGGGACAGACACACAGGGGACGGACACACAGGGGACAGACACACAGAGGACAGACACACAGGGGACGGACACACAGGGGACGGACACACAGGGGTCGGACACACAGGGGACGGACACACAGGGGTCGGACACACAGAGGACGGACACACAGAGGACGGACACACAGGGGACGGACAGTCAGAGGATGGACGGACACACAGAGGATGGACACACATAGGATGGACACACAGGAGACGGACACACAGGGGTCGGACAGACAGTGGATGGACATACAGGGGACAGACACACAGGGGACGGACACACAGAGGATGGACGGACACACTGGGGATGGACACACAGGGGACGGACACCCAGGGGACGGACACACAGGGGTCGGACACACAGAGGACGGACACACAGAGGACGGACACACAGGGGACGGACACACACAGGACGGACACACAGAGGACGGACACACAGAGGACAGACACACACGGGGCGGACACACGGGAGACGGACACACAGAGGACGGACACACAGAGGATGGACACAGAGGAGATGGACCCACAGGGGACGGACACACAGAGGACGGACACACAGAGGACGGACACACAGTGGACGGACACACAGGGGACGGACACACAGAGGACGGACACACAGGGGACGGACACACAGGGGACGGACACACAGGGGACGGACACACAGGGGACGGACACACAGAGGATGGACACACAGGAGATGGACCCACAGGGGACGGACACACGGAGGACGGACACACAGAGGACAGACACACACGGGGCGGACACACAGGGGACGGACACACAGGGGACGGACACACAGGGGACGGACACACAGGGGACGGACACACGGAGGACGGACACACGGAGGACGGACACACAGGGGACGGACACACAGGGGACGGACACACAGGGGACGGACACACAGGGGACGGACACACAGAGGACGGACACACAGGGGACGGACACACAGGGGACGGACACACAGAGGATGGACACACAGGAGATGGACCCACAGGGGACGGACACACGGAGGACGGACACACGGAGGACGGACACACAGGGGACGGACACACAGGGGACGGACACACAGGGGACGGACACACAGAGGATGGACACACAGAGGACGGACACACAGAGGATGGACACACGGGAGATGGACACACAGAGGACGGACACACAGAGGACGGACACACAGAGGACGGACACACAGGAGATGGCCCACAGGGGACGGACACACGGAGGACGGACACACAGGGGACGGACACACAGACGATGGACGGACACACAGGGGATGGACATACAGAGGACGGACACACAGAGGACGGACACACTGGGGACAGACACACAGCGGACGGGCACACACGGGACGGACACACAGGAGATGGACACACAGGGGACGGACACATGGAGTACGGACACACAGGGGATGGACACACAGAGGACGGACACACGGGGCGGACACACAGGGGGCGGACACACAGGGGGCGGACACACAGGGGGCGGACACCCAGGGGACGGACACACAGGGGACGGACACACAGGGGACGGAAACACAGGAGATGGACACACAGGGACAGACACCCAGAGGTCGGACACAGAGGGACGGACACACAGAGGACGAACACACAGAGGATGGACACACAGGGTACAGACACACGGA
The DNA here is from genome assembly GCF_047496885.1 of Scyliorhinus torazame. Taxonomy (NCBI): domain Eukaryota; kingdom Metazoa; phylum Chordata; class Chondrichthyes; order Carcharhiniformes; family Scyliorhinidae; genus Scyliorhinus; species Scyliorhinus torazame. Next base: position 147,061,105 of record NC_092720.1, on the reverse strand, counting down.
AGACGATCACACAGAGGACGGACACACGGGGGACAGACACACAGGGGACGGACACACAGGGGACAGACACACAGGGGACGGACACACAGGGGACGGACACACAGGGGACAGACACACAGGGGACGGACACACAGGAGATGGACTCACACGGGACGGACACACAGGGGACGGAAACACAGGAGATGGACACAGAGAGGACGGACACACAGGGGACGGACACACAGAGGATGGACGGACACACAGGGGACGGACACACAGAGGACGGACACACATGGGACGGACACACAGGGGATGGACTCACAGAGGATGGACGGACACACAGAGGACGGACAAACAGGGGACGGACACACAGGGGAGGGACACACAGGGGACGGACACACAGGATGGACGGACACACAGGGGAGGGACACACAGGGGACGGACACACAGGATGGACGGACACACAGGGGACGGACACACAGAGGACGGACACACAGGGGACGGACACACAGAGGACGGACACACAGGGGACGGACACACAGGGGACGGACACACAGGGGACGGACAGACAGGGGACGGACAGACAGGGGACGGACAGACAGGGGACGGACACACAGGGGACGGACACACAGGGGACGGACACACAGGGGACGGACACACAGGGGACGGACACACAGAGGATGAACACACAGGGGAAATTACACACAGGGGATGGGCACACAGGGGACAGACACACGGAAGACGGATACACAGGGGACGAACACACAGAGGACGGACACACGGGAGGGACACACAGGGGACGGACACACAGGGGACGGACACACAGAGAACGGACACACAGGGGGCGGACAAACAGGGCACGGACACACAGGGGACGGACACACAGGGGACGGACACACAGGGGACAGACACACGGGACGGCCACACAGAGGACGAACACACGGAGGACGGTCACACAGAGGATGGACGGACCCACAGGGGACGGACACACGGAGGACGGACACACAGGGGACGGACACACAGACGATGGACGGACACACAGGGGATGGACACACAGAGGACGGACACACAGAGGACGGACACACTGGGGACAGACACACAGCGGGCGGGCACACACGGGACGGACACACATAAGATGGACACACAGGGGACGGACACATGGAGTACGGACACACAGGGGACGGACACACAGGGGGCGGACACACAGGGGACGGACACACAGGGGACGGAAACACAGGAGATGGACACACAGGGACAGACACCCAGAGGTCGGACACAGAGGCACGGACACACAGAGGACGAACACACAGAGGATGGACACACAGGGGACAGACAGACGGAAGACGATCACACAGAGGACGGACACACAGAGGACAGACACACAGGAGATGGACACACACGGGACGGACACACGGGACGGAAACACAGGAGATGGACACAGAGGGGACGGACACACAGGGGACGGACACACAGAGGATGGACGGACACACAGGGGACGGACACACAGAGGACGGACACACATGGGACGGACACACAGGGGATGGACTCACAGAGGACGGACACACGGAGGACGGACACACGGAAGACGGACACACAGGGGACGGATACACAAAGGATGGACGGACACACAGGGGACGGACACACAGAGGACGGACACACAGGGGACGGACGCACAGAGGACGGACACACAGGGGACGGACACACAGGGGACGGACACACAGGGGACGGACACACAGGGGACGGACAGACAGGGGACAGACAGACAGGGGACGGACACACAGGGGACGGACACACAGGGGACGGACACACAGGGGGCGGACACACAGGGGACGGACACACAGAGGATGAACACACAGGGGAAGGACACACAGGGGATGGGCACACAGGGGACAGACACACGGAAGACGGATACACAGGGGACGGACACACAGAGGACGGACACCCAGGGGACGGACACCCAGGGGACAGGCACACAGGGGACGAACACACAGAGGACGGACACACGGGAGGGACACACAGGGGACGGACACACAGGGGACGGACACACAGAGAACGGACACACAGGGGGCGGACAAACAGGGCACGGACACACAGGGGACGGACACACAGGGGACGGACACACAGGGGACAGACACACGGGACGGCCACACAGAGGACGGACACACGGAGGACGGACACATAGGGGACGGACACACGGGCCGGACACACGGAGGTAGGACACACAAGGGACGGACACACAGGGGACGGACACACAGAGGATGGACACACAGGAGATGGACCCACAGGGGACGGACACACGGAGGACGGACACACAGAGGACAGACACACACGGGGCGGACACACAGGGGACGGACACACAGGGGACGGACACACAGGGGACGGACACACGGAGGACGGACACACGGAGGACGGACACACAGGGGACGGACACACAGGGGACGGACACACAGGGGACGGACACACAGGGGACGGACACACAGAGGACGGACACACAGGGGACGGACACACAGGGGACGGACACACAGAGGATGGACACACAGGAGATGGACCCACAGGGGACGGACACACGGAGGACGGACACACGGAGGACGGACACACAGGGGACGGACACACAGGGGACGGACACACAGAGGACGGACACACAGAGGATGGACACACGGGAGATGGACACACAGAGGACGGACACACAGAGGACGGACACACAGAGGACGGACACACAGGAGATGGACCCACAGGGGACGGACACACGGAGGACGGACACACAGGGGACGGACACACAGACGATGGACGGACACACAGGGGATGGACATACAGAGGACGGACACACAGAGGACGGACACACTGGGGACAGACACACAGCGGACGGGCACACACGGGACGGACACACAGGAGATGGACACACAGGGGACGGACACATGGAGTACGGACACACAGGGGACGGACACACAGAGGACGGACACACGGGGCGGACACACAGGGGGCGGACACACAGGGGGCGGACACACAGGGGGCGGACACCCAGGGGACGGACACACAGGGGACGGACACACAGGGGACGGAAACACAGGAGATGGACACACAGGGACAGACACCCAGAGGTCGGACACAGAGGGACGGACACACAGAGGACGAACACACAGAGGATGGACACACAGGGTACAGACACACGGAAGACGATCACACAGAGGACGGACACACGGGGGACAGACACACAGGGGACGGACACACAGGGGACAGACACACAGGGGACGGACACACAGGGGACAGACACACAGGGGACGGACACACAGGAGATGGACTCACACGGGACGGACACACAGGGGACGGAAACACAGGAGATGGACACAGAGAGGACGGACACACAGGGGACGGACACACAGAGGATGGACGGACACACAGGGGACGGACACACAGAGGACGGACACACATGGGACGGACACACAGGGGATGGACTCACAGAGGATGGACGGACACACAGAGGACGGACAAACAGGGGACGGACACACAGGGGAGGGACACACAGGGGACGGACACACAGGATGGACGGACACACAGGGGAGGGACACACAGGGGACGGACACACAGGATGGACGGACACACAGGGGACGGACACACAGAGGACGGACACACAGGGGACGGACACACAGAGGACGGACACACAGGGGACGGACACACAGGGGACGGACACACAGGGCACGGACACAGAGGGGACGGACAGACAGGGGACGGACAGACAGGGGACGGACAGACAGGGGACGGACACACAGGGGACGGACACACAGGGGGCGGACACACAGAGGACGGACACACAGAGGATGAACACACAGGGGAAATTACACACAGGGGATGGGCACACAGGGGACAGACACACGGAAGACGGATACACAGGGGACGAACACACAGAGGACGGACACACGGGAGGGACACACAGGGGACGGACACACAGGGGACGGACACACAGAGAACGGACACACAGGGGGCGGACAAACAGGGCACGGACACACAGGGGACGGACACACAGGGGACGGACACACAGGGGACAGACACACGGGACGGCCACACAGAGGACGAACACACGGAGGACGGTCACACAGAGGATGGACACACAGGAGATGGACCCACAGGGGACGGACACACGGAGGACGGACACACAGGGGACGGACACACAGACGATGGACGGACACACAGGGGATGGACACACAGAGGACGGACACACAGAGGACGGACACACTGGGGACAGACACACAGCGGGCGGGCACACACGGGACGGACACACATAAGATGGACACACAGGGGACGGACACATGGAGTACGGACACACAGGGGACGGACACACAGGGGGCGGACACACAGGGGACGGACACACAGGGGACGGAAACACAGGAGATGGACACACAGGGACAGACACCCAGAGGTCGGACACAGAGGCACGGACACACAGAGGACGAACACACAGAGGATGGACACACAGGGGACAGACAGACGGAAGACGATCACACAGAGGACGGACACACAGAGGACAGACACACAGGAGATGGACACACACGGGACGGACACACGGGACGGAAACACAGGAGATGGACACAGAGGGGACGGACACACAGGGGACGGACACACAGAGGATGGACGGACACACAGGGGACGGACACACAGAGGACGGACACACATGGGACGGACACACAGGGGATGGACTCACAGAGGACGGACACACGGAGGACGGACACACGGAGGACGGACACACAGGGGACGGATACACAAAGGATGGACGGACACACAGGGGACGGACACACAGAGGACGGACACACAGGGGACGGACACACAGGGGACGGACACACAGGGGACGGACACACAGGGGACGGACAGACAGGGGACAGACAGACAGGGGACGGACACACAGGGGACGGACACACAGGGGACGGACACACAGGGGGCGGACACACAGGGGACGGACACACAGAGGATGAACACACAGGGGAAGGACACACAGGGGATGGGCACACAGGGGACAGACACACGGAAGACGGATACACAGGGGACGGACACACAGAGGACGGACACCCAGGGGACGGACACCCAGGGGACAGGCACACAGGGGACGAACACACAGAGGACGGACACACGGGAGGGACACACAGGGGACGGACACACAGGGGACGGACACACAGAGAACGGACACACAGGGGGCGGACAAACAGGGCACGGACACACAGGGGACGGACACACAGGGGACGGACACACAGGGGACAGACACACGGGACGGCCACACAGAGGACGGACACACGGAGGACGGACACATAGGGGACGGACACACGGGCCGGACACACGGAGGTAGGACACACAAGGGACGGACACACAGGGGACAGAAACTCAGGAGATGGACACACAGAGGACGGACACACAGAGGACGGACACACTGGGGACAGACACACAGGGGACGGTCACACAGGCAACGGAAACGCAGAGGACGGACACACAGAGGACGGACACACAGGAGATGGACACACAGGAGATGGACACACAGAGGACGGAGACTTAGGGGACAGGCACACAGGGGACGAACACACATAGGACGTACACACAAAGGACGGACACACAGGGGATGGACACAAAGGGGACGGACACATGGAGGAAGGACACACAGGGGACGGACACACAGAGGATGGACGGACACACAGGGGACGGACACACAGAGGACGGACGCACACGGGATGGACAGACGGGATGGACACACAGGGGATGGACACATGGAGGACAGACACACAGGGGACGGACTCACAGAGGACGGACACACAGGGGACGGACACACAGGGGACGGACACACAGAGGACGAACACACAGAGGATGGACACACAGGGGACAGACACACGGAAGACAGACTCACAGGGGACGGACACACAGAGGACGGACACTCAGGGCACAGGCACACAGAGGACGGACACACAGAGGACGGACACACAGGGGACGGACACCCAGGAGACGGACACACAGGGGACGGACAAACAGAGGACGGACACACAGGTGACGGACACACAGAGGTCGGACACACAGGGACGGACACACAGGGACGGACACACAGAGGACGGACGCACACGGGATTGTACAGACAGGGGATGGACACACAGGGGACGGACACATGGAGGACAGACACACAGGGGACGGACACACAGAGGACGGACACACAGGGGACGGACACACAGGGGACGGATACACAGGGGACGGACAAACAGAGGACGGATACACAGGAACGGACACACAGGGACGGACACAGAGAGGACGGACACACTGGGGACAGACACACAGGGGACGGACACACAGAGGACGGACACACAGACGACGGACACACGTCAGATGGACCGACAGGGGATGGACACACAGGGGACGGACACACGGGACGGACACACAGGGGACGGAAACACAGAGGACGGACACACAGAGGACGGACAGACAGGGGCTGGACACACAGGGGACGGACACACATGGGACGGACACACAGGGAACAGACACACAGGGGACGGACACACAGAGGACGGACACACAGAGGACAGACACACGGCGGACGGACAGACAGGGGATGGACACACAGGGGACGGACACACAGAGGACGGACACACGGGACGGACACACAGAGGACGGACACACAGGGGACGGACACACACAGTGGACGGACACACAGGGGACGGACACATAGGGGATGGACACACAGGGGACGGACACACAGGGGACGGACACACAGGGGACGGACAGACAGGGGACGGACACACAGAGGATGGACACACAGAGGACGGACACACAGGGGACGGACATTCAGAGGACGGACACACGGCGGACGGACAGACAGGTGACGGACACACAGGTGATGGACACACAGGGGACGGACACACAGGGGACGGACACACAGGGGACGGACACACAGGGGACGGACACACAGAGGACGGACACAAGGCGGATGGACACACGGCGGACGGACACACAGGGGACGGACACACAGGGGACGGACACACAGAGGACGGACACACAGAGGACGGACACTCAGGGGACGGACACACAGGGGACGGACACACAGGGGACGGACACACAGGGGATGGACGGACACACAGAGGATGGACACACATAGGATGGACACACAGGAGACGGACACACAGGGGACGGACAGACAGGGGATGGACACACAGGGGACAGACACACAGGGGACGGACACACAGAGGATGGACGGACACACAGAGGACGGACACACAGGGGACGGACACACAGGGGACGGACACACAGAGGACGGACACACAGAGGACAGACACACAGGGGACGGACACACAGGGGACGGACACACAGGGGACGGACACACAGGGGACGGACACACAGGGGACGGACACACAGGGGACGGACAGTCAGAGGATGGACGGACACACAGAGGATGGACACACATAGGATGGACACACAGGAGACGGACACACAGGGGTCGGACAGACAGGGGATGGACATACAGGGGACAGACACACAGGGGACGGACACACAGAGGACGGACACCCAGGGGACGGACACACAGAGGATGGACGGACACACTGGGGATGGACACACAGGGGACGGACACCCAGGGGACGGACACACAGGGGTCGGACACACAGAGGACGGACACACAGAGGACGGACACACAGAGGACGGACACACAGAGGATGGACACACAGGAGATGGACCCACAGGGGACGGACACACAGAGGACGGAGACACAGGGGACGGACACACAGAGGACGGACACACAGGGGACGGACACACAGGGGACGGACACACAGGGGACGGACACACAGAGGATGGACACACAGGAGATGGACCGACAGGGGACGGACACACGGAGGACGGACACACAGGGGATGGACACACAGGGGACAGACACACAGGGGACGGACACACAGGGGACAGACACACAGGGGACGGACACACAGGAGATGGACACACAGGAGATGGACACACACGGGACGGAAACACAGGGGACGGAAACACAGGAGATGGACACAGAGAGGACGGACACACAGGGGACGGACACACAGGGGACGGACACACAGAGGACGGACACACATGGGACGGACACACAGTGGATGGACTCACAGAGGATGGACGGACACACAGGGGACGGACACACAGAGGACGGACAAACAGGGGACGGACACACAGGGGAGGGACACACAGGGGACGGACACACAGGATGGACGGACACACAGGGGAGGGACACACAGGGGACGGACACACAGGATGGACGGACACACATGGGACGGACACACAGAGGACGGACACACAGGGGACGGACACACAGGGGACGGACACACAGGGGACGGACACAGAGGGGACGGACAGACAGGGGACGGACAGACAGGGGACGGACAGACAGGGGACGGACAGACAGGGGACGGACAGACAGGGGACGGACACACAGGGGACGGACACACAGCGGACGGACACACAGGGGGCGGACACACAGGGGACGGACACACAGAGGATGAACACACAGGGGAAGGACACACAGGGGATGGGCACACAGGGGACAGACACACGGAAGACGGATACACAGGGGACGGACACACAGAGGACGGACACCCAGGGGACAGGCACACAGGGGACGAACACACAGAGGACGGACACACGGGAGGGACACACAGGGGACGGACACACAGGGGACGGACACACAGAGAACGGACACACAGGGGGCGGACAAACAGGGCACGGACACACAGGGGACGGACACACAGGGGACGGACACACAGGGGACAGACACACGGGACGGCCACACAGAGGACGAACACACGGAGGACGGACACATAGGGGAAGGACACACGGGCCGGACACACGGAGGTCGGACACACAAGGGACAGAAACTCAGGAGATGGACACACAGAGGACGGACACACAGAGGACGGACACACTGGGGACAGACACACAGGGGACGGTCACACAGGCAACGGAAACGCAGAGGACGGACACACAGGGGATGGACACACAGGAGATGGACACACAGGAGATGGACACACAGAGGACGTACACTTAGGGGACAGGCACACAGGGGACGAACACACATAGGACGAACACACATAGGACGGACACACAGAGGACGGACACTTAGGGGACAGGCACACAGGGGACGAACACACATAGGACGAACACACATAGGACGAACACACATAGGACGGACACACAGAGGACGGACACTTAGGGGACAGACACACAGGGGACGGTCACACAGGCAACGGAAACGCAGAGGACGGACACACAGGGGATGGACACACAGGAGATGGACACACAGGAGATGGACACACAGAGGACGTACACTTAGGGGACAGGCACACAGGGGACGAACACACATAGGCCGTACACACAAAGGACGGACACACAGGGGATGGACACAAAGGGGACGGACACATGGAGGAAGGACACACAGGGGACGGACACACAGAGGATGGACGGACACACACAGACGGACACACAGAGGACGGACACACAGGGGACGGACCCCCAGGGCACAGGCACACAGAGGACGGACATACAGAGGACGGACACACAGGGGACGGACACCCAGGGGACGGACCCCCAGGGGACGGACACACAGGGGACGGACAAACAGAGGACGGACACACAGGTGACGGACACACAGAGGTCGGACACACAGGGACGGACACACAGGGACGGACGCACACGGGATGGACAGACAGGGGATGGACACACAGGGGACGGACACATGGAGGACAGACACACAGGGGACGGACACACAGAGGACGGACACACAGCGGATGGACACACAGGGGACGGACAAACAGAGGACGGATACACAGGGGACGGACACACAGAGGTCGGACACACAGAGGACGGACACACAGGGACGGACACAGAGAGGACGGACACACTGGGGACAGACACACAGGGGACGGACACACAGAGGACGGACACACAGACGACGGACACACGTCAGATGGACCGACAGGGGATGGACACACAGGGGACGGACACACAGGGGACGGACACACAGGGGACGGACACACAGAGGACGGACACACAGAGGACGGACAGACAGGGGATGGACACACAGGGGACGGACACACATGGGACGGACACACAGGGAACAGACACACAGGGGACGGACACACAGAGGACGGACACACAGAGGACAGACACACGGCGGACGGACAGACAGGGGATGGACACACAGGGGACGGACACACAGAGGACGGACACACGGGACGGACACACAGAGGACGGACACACAGGGGACGGACACACACAGAGGACGGACACACAGGGGACGGACACATAGGGGATGGACACACAGGGGACGGACACACAGGGGACGGACACACAGGGGACGGACAGACAGGGGACGGACACACAGAGGATGGACACACAGAGGACGGACACACAGGGGACGGACACACAGAGGACGGACACACGGCGGAAGGACAGACAGGGGACGGACACACAGGTGACGGACACACAGGGGACGGACACACAGGGGACGGACACACAGAGGACGGACACACAGGGGACGGACACACAGGGGACGGACACACAGAGGACGGTACAAGGCGGACGGACACACGGCGGACGGACACACAGGGGACGGACACACAGGGGACGGACACACAGAGGACGGACACACAGAGGACGGACACACAGGGGACGGACACACAGGGGATGGACACACAGGGGATGGACACACAGGGGACGGACAGACAGGGGATGGACACACAGGGGACAGACACACAGGGGAGGGACACACAGAGGACGGACACACAGAGGACGGACACACAGAGGACAGACACACAGGGGACGGACACACAGGGGATGGACACACAGGGGACGGTCACACAGGCAACGGAAACGCAGAGGACGGACACACAGAGGACGGACACACAGGAGATGGACACACAGGAGATGGACACACAGAGGACGGAGACTTAGGGGACAGGCACACAGGGGACGAACACACATAGGACGTACACACAAAGGACGGACACACAGGGGATGGACACAAAGGGGACGGACACATGGAGGAAGGACACACAGGGGACGGACACACAGAGGATGGACGGACACACAGGGGACGGACACACAGAGGACGGACGCACACGGGATGGACAGACGGGATGGACACACAGGGGACGGACACATGGAGGACAGACACACAGGGGACGGACTCACAGAGGACGGACACACAGGGGACGGACACACAGGGGACGGACACACAGAGGACGAACACACAGAGGATGGACACACAGGGGACAGACACACGGAAGACAGACTCACAGGGGACCGACACACAGAGGACGGACACCCAGGGCACAGGCACACAGAGGACGGACACACAGAGGACGGACACACAGGGGACGGACACCCAGGAGACGGACACACAGGGGACGGACAAACAGAGGACGGACACACAGGTGACGGACACACAGAGGTCGGACACACAGGGACGGACACACAGGGACGGACACACAGAGGACGGACGCACACGGGATTGTACAGACAGGGGATGGACACATGGAGGACAGACACACAGGGGACGGACACACAGAGGACGGACACACAGGGGACGGGCACACAGGGGACGGATACACAGGGGACGGACAAACAGAGGACGGATACACAGGAACGGACAAACAGAGGACGGACACAGAGAGGACGGACACACTGGGGACAGACACACAGGGGACGGACACACAGAGGACGGACACACAGACGACGGACACACGTCAGATGGACCGACAGGGGATGGACACACAGGGGACGGACACACGGGACGGACACACAGGGGACGGAAACACAGAGGACGGACACACAGAGGACGGACAGACAGGGGATGGACACACAGGGGACGGACACACATGGGACGGACACACAGGGAACAGACACAGGGGACGGACACACAGAGGACGGACACACAGAGGACAGACACACGGCGGACGGACAGACAGGGGATGGACACACAGGGGACGGACACACAGAGGACGGACACACGGGACGGACACACAGAGGACGGACACACAGGGGACGGACACACACAGTGGACGGACACACAGGGGACGGACACATAGGGGATGGACACACAGGGAACGGACACACAGGGGACGGACACACAGGGGACGGACAGACAGGGGACGGACACACAGAGGATGGACACACAGAGGACGGACACACAGGGGACGGACACACAGAGGACGGACACACGGCGGACGGACAGACAGGTGACGGACACACAGGTGATGGACACACAGGGGACGGACACACAGGGGACGGACACACAGGGGACGGACACACAGGGGGCGGACACACAGAGGACGGACACAAGGCGGATGGACACACGGCGGACGGACACACAGGGGACGGACACACAGGGGACGGACACACAGAGGACGGACACACAGAGGACGGACACTCAGGGGACGGACACACAGGGGACGGACACACAGGGGACGGACACACAGGGGATGGACGGACACACAGAGGATGGACACACAGGAGACGGACACACAGGGGACGGACAGACAGGGGATGGACACACAGGGGACAGACACACAGGGGACGGACACACAGAGGATGGACGGACACACAGAGGACGGACACACAGGGGACGGACACACAGGGGACGGACACACAGAGGACGGACACACAGAGGACAGACACACAGGGGACGGACACACAGGGGACGGACACACAGGGGACGGACACACAGGGGACGGACAGTCAGAGGATGGACGGACACACAGAGGATGGACACACATAGGATGGACACACAGGAGACGGACACACAGGGGTCGGACAGACAGGGGATGGACATACAGGGGACAGACACACAGGGGACGGACACACAGAGGACGGACACCCAGGGGACGGACACACAGAGGATGGACGGACACACTGGGGATGGACACACAGGGGACGGACACCCAGGGGACGGACACACAGGGGTCGGACACACAGAGGACGGACACACAGAGGACGGACACACAGAGGACGGACACACAGAGGATGGACACACAGGAGATGGACCCACAGGGGACGGACACACAGAGGACGGAGACACAGGGGACGGACACACAGAGGACGGACACACAGGGGACGGACACACAGGGGACGGACACACAGAGGATGGACACACAGGAGATGGACCCACAGGGGACGGACACACGGAGGACGGACACACAGGGGATGGACACACAGGGGACAGACACACAGGGGACGGACACACAGGGGACAGACACACAGGGGACGGACACACAGGAGATGGACACACAGGAGATGGACACACACGGGACGGAAACACAGGGGACGGAAACACAGGAGATGGACACAGAGAGGACGGACACACAGGGGACGGACACACAGGGGACGGACACACAGAGGACGGACACACATTGGACGGACACACAGGGGATGGACTCACAGAGGATGGACGGACACACAGGGGACGGACACACAGAGGACGGACAAACAGGGGACGGACACACAGGGGAGGGACACACAGGGGACGGACACACAGGATGGACGGACACACAGGGGAGGGACACACAGGGGACGGACACACAGGATGGACGGACACACATGGGACGGACACACAGAGGACGGACACACAGGGGACGGACACACAGGGGACGGACACACAGGGGACGGACACACAGGGGACGGACACACAGGGGACGGACACAGAGGGAACGGACAGACAGGGGACGGACAGACAGGGGACGGACAGACAGGGGACGGACACACAGCGGACGGACACACAGGGGGCGGACACACAGGGGACGGACACACAGAGGATGAACACACAGGGGAAGGACACACAGGGGATGGGCACACAGGGGACAGACACACGGAAGACGGATACACAGGGGACGGACACACAGAGGACGGACACCCAGGGGACAGGCACACAGGGGACGAACACACAGAGGACGGACACACGGGAGGGACACACAGGGGACGGACACACAGGGGACGGACACACAGAGAACGGACACACAGGGGGCGGACAAACAGGGCACGGACACACAGGGGACAGGACACACAGGGGACAGACACACAGGGGACAGACACACGGGACGGCCACACAGAGGACGAACACACGGAGGACGGACACATAGGGGAAGGACACACGGGCCGGACACACGGAGGTCGGACACACAAGGGACGGACACACAGGGGACAGAAACTCAGGAGATGGACACACAGAGGACGGACACACAGAGGACGGACACACTGGGGACAGGCACACAGGGGACGAACACACATAGGACGAACACACATAGGACGGACACACAGAGGACGGACACTTAGGGGACAGGCACACAGGGGACGAACACACATAGGCCGTACACACAAAGGACGGACACACAGGGGATGGACACAAAGGGGACGGACACATGGAGGAAGGACACACAGAGGATGGACGGACACACACAGACGGACACACAGAGGACGGACGCACACGGGACGGACAGACAGGGGATGGACACACAGGGGACGGACACATGGAGGACAGACACACAGGGGACGGACTCACAGAGGACGGACACACAGGGGACGGACACACAGGGGACGGACACACAGTGGACAGACACACGGAAGACGGACATACAGAGGACGGACACACAGGGGACGGACACCCAGGGGACGGACCCCCAGGGGACGGACACACAGGGGACGGACAAACAGAGGACGGACACACAGGTGACGGACACACAGAGGTCGGACACACAGGGACGGACACACAGGGACGGACACACAGAGGACGGACGCACACGGGATGGACAGACAGGGGATGGACACACAGGGGACGGACACACAGAGGACGGACACACAGCGGATGGACACACAGGGGACGGACAAACAGAGGTCGGACACACAGAGGACGGACACACAGGGACGGACACAGAGAGGACGGACACACTGGGGACAGACACACAGGGGACGGACACACAGAGGACGGACACACAGACGACGGACACACGTCAGATGGACCGACAGGGGATGGACACACAGGGGACGCACACACAGGGGACGGACACACAGAGGACGGACAGACAGGGGATGGACACACAGGGGACGGACACACATGGGACGGACACACAGGGAACAGACACACAGGGGACGGACACACAGAGGACGGACACACAGAGGACAGACACACGGCGGACGGACAGACAGGGGATGGACACACAGGGGACGGACACACAGTGGACGGACACACGGGACGGACACACAGAGGACGGACACACAGGGGACGGACACACACAGAGGACGGACACACAGGGGACGGACACATAGGGGATGGACACACAGGGGACGGACACACAGGGGACGGACACACAGGGGACGGACAGACAGGGGACGGACACACAGAGGATGGACACACAGAGGACGGACACACAGGGGACGGACACACAGAGGACGGACACACAGGGGACGGACACACAGGGGACGGACACACAGAGGACGGACACACAGGGGACGGACACACAGGGGACGGACACACAGAGGACGGACACAAGGCGGACGGACACACGGCGGACGGACACACAGGGGACGGACACACAGGGGACGGACACACAGAGGACGGACACACAGGGGACGGACACACAGGGGACGGACACACAGAGGACGGACACAAGGCGGACGGACACACGGCGGACGGACACACAGGAGATGGACACACAGGGGATGGACACACAGGGGATGGACACACAGGGGACGGACACACAGGGGATGGACACACAGGGGACAGACACACAGGGGAGGGACATACAGAGGACGGACACACAGAGGACGGACACACAGAGGACAGACACACAGGGGACGGACACACAGGGGATGGACACACAGGGGACGGACACACAGGGGACGGACACACAGGGGACGGACAGTCAGAGGATGGACGGACACACAGAGGATGGACACACATAGGATGGACACACAGGAGACGGACACACAGGGGTCGGACAGACAGGGGATGGACATACAGGGGACAGACACACAGGGGACGGACACACAGAGGACGGACACCCAGGGGACGGACACACAGAGGATGGACGGACACACTGGGGATGGACACACAGGGGACGGACACCCAGGGGACGGACACACAGGGGTCGGACACACAGAGGACGGACACACAGAGGACGGACACACAGGGGACGGACACACAGAGGACGGACACACAGAGGACGGACACACAGAGGATGGACACACAGGAGATGGACCCACAGGGGACGGACACACAGAGGATGGACACACAGGAGATGGACCCACAGGGGACGGACACACAGAGGACGGACACACAGGGGACGGACACACAGAGGACGGACACACAGAGGACGGACACACAGAGGATGGACACACAGGAGATGGACCCACAGGGGACGGACACACGGAGGACGGACACACGGAGGACGGACACACAGGGGACGGACACACAGGGGACGGACACACAGGGGACGGACACACAGAGGATGGACACACAGAGGACGGACACACAGAGGATGGACACACGAGAGATGGACATACAGAGGACGGACACACAGAGGACGGACACACAGAGGACGGACACACAGTGGATGGACACACAGGAGATGGACCCACAGGGGACGGACACACGGAGGACGGACACACAGGGGACGGACACACAGACGATGGACGGACACACGGGATGGACACACAGAGGACGGACACACAGAGGACGGACACACTGGGGACAGACACACAGCGGACGGGCACACACGGGACGGACACACAGGAGATGGACACACAGGGGACGGACACATGGAGTACGGACACACAGGGGACGGACACACAGAGGACGGACACACAGGGGGCGGACACACAGAGGATGGACACACAGGGTACAGACACACGGAAGACGATCACACAGAGGACGGACACACGGGGGACAGACCCACAGGGGACGGACACGCAGGGGACGGACACACAGGGGACAGACACACAGGGGACGGACACACAGGGGACGGACACACAGGGGACAGACACACAGGGGACGGACACACAGGAGATGGACACACAGGAGATGGACACACACGGGACGGACACACAGGGGACGGAAACACAGGAGATGGACACAGAGAGGACGGACACACAGGGGACGGACACACAGGGGACGGACACACAGAGGACGGACACACATGGGACGGACACACAGGGGATGGACTCACAGAGGATGGACGGACACACAGAGGACGGACAAACAGGGGACGGACACACAGGGGAGGGACACACAGGGGACGGACACACAGGATGGACGGACACACAGGGGAGGGACACACAGGGGACGGACACACAGGATGGACGGACACACAGGGGACGGACACACAGAGGACGGACACACAGGGGACGGACACACAGGGGACGGACACACAGGGGACGGACACAGAGGGGACGGACAGACAGGGGACGGACAGACAGGGGACGGACAGACAGGGGACGGACAGACAGGGGACGGACACACAGGGGACGGACACACAGGGGGCGGACACACAGGGGACGGACACACAGAGGATGAACACACAGGGGAAGGACACACAGGGGATGGGCACTTAGGGGACAGACACACGGAAGACGGATACACAGGGGACGGACACACAGAGGACGGACACCCAGGGGACAGGCACACAGGGGACGAACACACAGAGGACGGACACACGGGAGGGACACACAGGGGACGGACACACAGGGGACGGACACACAGAGAACGGACACACAGGGGGCGGACAAACAGTGCACGGACACACAGGGGACGGACACACAGGGGACAGACACACTGGGGACAGACACACAGGGGACGGTCACACAGGCAACGGAAACGCAGAGGACGGACACACAGGGGATGGACACACAGGAGATGGACACACAGGAGATGGACACACAGAGGACGTACACTTAGGGGACAGGCACACAGGGGACGAACACACATAGGACGAACACACATAGGACGGACACACAGAGGACGGACACTTAGGGGACAGGCACACAGGGGACGAACACACATAGGACGTACACACAAAGGACGGACATACAGGGGATGGACACAAAGGGGACGGTCACATGGAGGAAGGACACACAGGGGACGGACACACAGAGGATGGACGGACACACACAGACGGACACACAGAGGACGGACGCACACGGGATGGACAGACAGGGGACGGACTCACAGAGGACGGACACACAGGGGACGGACACACAGGGGACGGACACACAGAGGACAAACACACAGAGGATGGACACACAGGGGACAGACACACGGAAGACAGACTCACAGGGGACGGACACACAGAGGACGGACACCCAGGGCACAGGCACACAGAGGACGGACACACAGAGGACGGACACACAGGGGACGCACACCCAGGGGACGGACCCCCAGGGGACGGGCACACAGGGGACGGACAAACAGAGGACGGACACACAGGTGACGGACACACAGAGGTCGGACACACAGGGACGGACACACAGGGACGGACACACAGGGACGTACACACAGAGGACGGACGCACACGGGATGGACAGACAGGGGATGGACACACAGGGGACGGACACATGGAGGACAGACACACAGGGGACGGACACACAGAGGAGGGACACACAGCGGATGGACACACAGGGGACGGACAAACAGAGGACGGATACACAGGGGACGGACACACAGAGGTCGGACACACAGAGGACGGACACACAGGGACGGACACAGAGAGTACGGACACACTGGGGACAGACACACAGGGGACGGACACACAGAGGACGGACACACAGAGGACGGACACACGTCAGATGGACCAACAGGGGATGGACACACAGGGGACGGACACACAGGGGACGGACACACAGGGGACGGACACACAGAGGACGGACACACAGAGGACGGACACACAGAGGACGGACAGACAGGGGATGGACACACAGGGGACGGACACACATGGGACGGACACACATGGGACGGACACACAGGGAACAGACACACAGGGGACGGACACACACAGGGGACGGACACAAACAGAGGACGGACACACAGGGGACGGACACACAGGGGACGGACACACAGGGGACGGACACACAGGGGACGGACAGACAGGGGACGGACACACAGAGGACGGACACACAGAGGACGGACACACAGGGGACAGACCCACAGGGGACGGACACACAGGGGACAGACCCACAGGGGACGGACACACAGGGGACAGACACACAGGGGACGGACACACAGGGGACGGACACACGGCGGACGGACACACAGGGGACGGACACACGGGGGACGGACACACAGGGGACGGGACACACAGGGGACGGACACACAGAGGACGGACACACAGAGGACGGACACACGGGAGATGGACACACAGAGGACGGACACACAGAGGACGGACACACAGAGGATGGACACACAGGAGATGGACCCACAGGGGACGGACACACGGAGGACGGACACACGGAGGACGGACACACGGAGGACGGACACACAGGGAACGGACACACAGGGGACGGACACACAGAGGATGGACACACAGAGGACGGACACACAGAGGATGGACACAGGGGAGATGGACACACAGAGGACGGACACACAGAGGACGGACACACAGAGGACGGACACACAGTGGATGGACACACAGGAGATGGACCCACAGGGGACGGACACACGGAGGACGGACACACAGGGGACGGACACACAGACGATGGACGGGCACACGGGATGGACACACAGAGGACGGACACACAGAGGACGGACACACTGGGGACAGACACACAGCGGACGGGCACACACGGGACGGACACACAGGAGATGGACACACAGGGGACGGACACATGGAGTACGGACACACAGGGGACGGACACACAGAGGACGGACACACAGGGGGCGGACACACAGGGGGCGGACACACAGGGGGCGGACATACAGGGGACAGACACACAGGGGACGGACACACAGGGGACGGAAACACAGGAGATGGACACACAGGGACAGACACCCAGAGGTCGGACACAGATGGACGGACACACAGAGGACGAACACACAGAGGATGGACACACAGGGTACAGACACACGGAAGACGATCACACAGAGGACGGACACACGGGGGACAGACCCACAGGGGACGGACACGCACGGGACGGACACACAGGGGACAGACACACAGGGGACGGACACACAGGGGACAGACACACAGGGGACGGACACACAGGAGATGGACACACAGGAGATGGACACACACGGGACGGAAACACAGGGGACGGAAACACAGGAGATGGACACAGAGAGGACGGACACACAGGGGACGGACACACAGGGGACGGACACACAGAGGACGGACACACATGGGACGGACACACAGGGGATGGACTCACAGAGGATGGACGGACACACAGAGGACGGACAAACAGGGGACGGACACACAGGGGAGGGACACACAGGGGACGGACACACAGGATGGACAGACACACAGGGGAGGGACACACAGGGGACGGACACACAGGATGGACGGACACACAGGGGACGGACACACAGAGGACGGACACACAGGGGACGGACACACAGGGGACGGACACACAGGGGACGGACACACAGGGGACGGACACAGAGGGGACGGACAGACAGGGGACGGACAGACAGGGGACGGACAGACAGGGGACGGACACACAGGGGACGGACACACAGGGGGCGGACACACAGGGGACGGACACACAGAGGATGAACACACAGGGGAAGGACACACAGGGGATGGGCACACAGGGGACAGACACACGGAAGACGGATACACAGGGGACGGACACACAGAGGACGGACACCCAGGGGACAGGCACACAGGGGACGAACACACAGAGGACGGACACACGGGAGGGACACACAGGGGACGGACACACAGAGAACGGACACACAGAGAACGGACAAACAGGGCACGGACACACAGGGGACGGACACACAGGGGACGGACACACAGGGGACAGACACACAGGGGACAGACACACAGAGGACGAACACACGGAGGACGGACACATAGGGGAAGGACACACGGGCCGGACACACGGAAGTCGGACACACAAGGGACGGACACACAGGGGACAGAAACTCAGGAGATGGACACACAGAGGACGGACACACAGAGGACGGACACACTGGGGACAGACACACAGGGTACGGTCACACAGGCAACGGAAACGCAGAGGACGGACACACAGGGGATGGACACACAGGAGATGGACACACAGGAGATGGACACACAGAGGACGTACACTTAGGGGACAGGCACACAGGGGACGAACACACATAGGACGAACACACATAGGACGGACACACAGAGGACGGACACTTAGGGGACAGGCACACAGGGGACGAACACACATAGGACGTACACACAAAGGACGGACACACAGGGGATGGACACAAAGGGGACGGACACATGGAGGAAGGACACACAGGGGACGGACACACAGAGGATGGACGGACACACACAGACGGACACACAGAGGACGGACGCACACGGGATGGACAGACAGGGGATGGACACACAGGGGACGGACACATGGAGGACAGACACACAGGGGACGGACTCACAGAGGACGGACACACAGGGGACGGACACACACGGGACGGACACACAGAGGACAAACACACAGAGGATGGACACACAGGGGACAGACACACGGAAGACAGACTCACAGGGGACGGACACACAGAGGACGGACACCCAGGGCACAGGCACACAGAGGACGGACACACAGAGGACGGACACACAGGGGACGCACACCCAGGGGACGGACCCCCAGGGGACGGACACACAGGGGACGGACAAACAGAGGACGGACACACAGGTGACGGACACACAGGGACGGACACACAGAGGACGGACGCACACGGGATGGACAGACAGGCGATGGACACACAGGGGACGGACACATGGAGGACAGACACACAGGGGACGGACACACAGAGGACGGACACACAGCGGATGGACACACAGCGGATGGACACACAGGGGACGGACAAACAGAGGACGGATACACAGGGGACGGACACACAGAGGTCGGACACACAGAGGACGGACACACAGGGACGGACACAGAGAGTACGGACACACTGGGGACAGACACACAGGGGACGGACACACAGAAGACGGACACACAGAGGACGGACACACGTCAGATGGACCGACAGGGGATGGACACACAGGGGACGGACACACAGGGGAAGGACACACAGGGGACGGACACACAGAGGACGGACACACAGAGGACGGACACACAGAGGACAGACAGACAGGGGATGGACACACAGGGGACGGACACACATGGGACGGACACACATGGGACGGACACACAGGGAACAGACACACAGGGGACGGACACACACAGGGGACGGACACACACAGAGGACGGACACACAGGGGACGGACACACAGGGGACGGACACACAGGGGACGGACACACAGGGGACGGACAGACAGGGGACGGACACACAGAGGACGGACACACAGAGGACGGACACACAGGGGACAGACCCACAGGGGACGGACACACAGGGGACAGACCCACAGGGGACGGACACACAGGGGACAGACACACAGGGGACGGACACACAGGGGACGGACACACGGCGGACGGACACACAGGGGACGGACACACAGGGGACGGACACACGGCGGACGGACACACAGGGGACGGACACACAGGGGACGGACACACAGGGGACGGGACACACAGAGGACGGACACACAGAGGACGGCCACACGTCAGATGGACCGACAGGGGATGGACACACAGGGGACGGACACACAGGGGACGGACACACGGGACGGACACACAGAGGACGGACACACAGAGGACGGACAGACAGGGGATGGACACAGAGGGGACGGACACACATGGGACGGACACACAGGGAACAGACACACAGGGGACGGACACACAGAGGACGGACACACAGAGGACGGACACACGGCGGACGGACAGACAGGGGATGGACACACGGGACGGACACACAGGGGACAGACACACAGAGGACAGACACACAGGGGACGGACACACAGAGGACGGACCCACAGGGGACGGACACACACAGAGGACGGACACACAGAGGACGGACACACAGGGGACGGACACACAGGGGATGGACACACAGGGCGGACACACAGGGGACGGACACACAGGGGGCGGACACACAGGGGACGGCACACAGAGGTCGGACACACAGGGACGGACACTCAGAGGACGGACACACTGGGGACAGACACACAGAGGACGGACACACGGCGGACGGACAGACAGGGGATGGACACACAGGGGACGGACAAACAGGGGACGGACAAACAGGGGATGGACACACAGGGGACGGACACACAGGGGACGGACACACAGAGGACGGACACACGGCGGACGGACAGACAGGGGACGGACACACAGGGGACGGACACACAGAGGACGGACACACGGCGGACGGACAGACAGGGGACGGACAGACAGGGGATGGACACACAGGGACGTACACACAGGGGACGGACACACAGGGGACGGACACACAGGGGACGGACACACAGAGGACGGACACACAGGGGACGGACACACAGAGGACGGACACAAGGCGACGGACAGACAGGGGATGGACACACAGGGGACGGACAGACAGGGGATGCACACACAGGGGACGGACACATATGGGACGGACACACAGGGGATGCACACACAGGGGACGGACACACAGGGGACGGACACACAGAGGACGGACAGACAGGGGATGGACACACAGAGGACGGACAGACAGGGGATGCACACACAGGGGACGGACACATATGGGACGGACACACAGGGGATGCACACACAGGGGACGGACACACAGGGGACGGACACAAGGCGACGGACAGACAGGGGATGGACACACAGGGGACGGTCACAGAGGGGACGGATACACAGGGGACGGACACATAGGGGATGGACACACAGGGGACAGACACACAGGGAACGGACACACAGAGGACGGACACACAGAGGACGGACACAAGGCGACGGACAGACAGGGGATGGACACACAGAGGACGGACAGACAGGGGATGGACACACAGAGGACGGACACACAGGGGACGGACACACAGAGGACGGACACAAGGCGACGGACAGACTGGGGATGGACACACAGGGGACGGTCACAGAGGGGACGGACACACAGGGGACGGCACACAGAGGTCGGACACACAGGGACGGACACTCAGAGGACGGACACACTGGGGACAGACACACAGAGGACGGACACACGGCGGACGGACAGACAGGGGATGGACACACAGGGGACGGACAAACAGGGGACGGACAAACAGGGGATGGACACACAGGGGACGGACACACAGGGGACGGACACACAGAGGACGGACACACGGCGGACGGACAGACAGGGGACGGACACACAGGGGACGGACACACAGAGGACGGACACACGGCGGACGGACAGACAGGGGACGGACAGACAGGGGATGGACACACAGGGACGTACACACAGGGGACGGACACACAGGGGACGGACACACAGGGGACGGACACACAGAGGACGGACACACAGGGGACGGACACACAGAGGACGGACACAAGGCGACGGACAGACAGGGGATGGACACATAGGGGACGGACAGACAGGGGATGGACACACAGAGGACGGACAGACAGGGGATGCACACACAGGGGACGGACACATATGGGACGGACACACAGGGGATGCACACACAGGGGACGGACACACAGGGGACGGACACAAGGCGACGGACAGACAGGGGATGGACACACAGGGGACGGTCACAGAGGGGACGGATACACAGGGGACGGACACATAGGGGATGGACACACAGGGGACGGACACATAGGGGATGGACACACAGGGGACAGACACACAGGGTACGGACACACAGAGGACGGACACAAGGCGACGGACAGACAGGGGATGGACACACAGAGGACGGACAGACAAGGGGATGGACACACAGAGGACGGACACACAGGGGACAGACACACAGGGGACGGACACACAGAGGACGGACACACAGGGGACGGACACACAGAGGACGGACACAAGGCGACGGACAGACTGGGGATGGACACACAGGGGACGGTCACAGAGGGGACGGACACACAGGGGACGGACACACAGGGGACGGACACACAGGGGACGGACACACAGGGGACGGACACACAGGGACGGACACTCAGAGGACGGACAGACAGGGGACGGACACACAGGGGACGGACAGACAGGGGACGGACACACAGAGGACGGACACACGGCGGACGGACAGACAGGGGACGGACACACAGGGGATGGACACACAGGGGACGGACACACAGGGGACGGACACACAGAGGACGGACACACGGCGGACGGACAGACAGGGGATGGACACAGGGGAGATGGACACACAGAGGACGGACACACAGAGGACGGACACACAGAGGACGGACACACAGTGGATGGACACACAGGAGATGGACCCACAGGGGACGGACACACGGAGGACGGACACACAGGGGACGGACACACAGACGATGGACGGGCACACGGGATGGACACACAGAGGACGGACACACAGAGGACGGACACACTGGGGACAGACACACAGCGGACGGGCACACACGGGACGGACACACAGGAGATGGACACACAGGGGACGGACACATGGAGTACGGACACACAGGGGACGGACACACAGAGGACGGACACACAGGGGGCGGACACACAGGGGGCGGACACACAGGGGGCGGACATACAGGGGACAGACACACAGGGGACGGACACACAGGGACGGACACTCAGAGGACGGACAGACAGGGGACGGACACACAGGGGACGGACAGACAGGGGACGGACACACAGAGGACGGACACACGGCGGACGGACAGACAGGGGACGGACACACAGGGGATGGACACACAGGGGACGGACACACAGGGGACGGACACACAGAGGACGGACACACGGCGGACGGACAGACAGGGGATGGACACAGGGGAGATGGACACACAGAGGACGGACACACAGAGGACGGACACACAGAGGACGGACACACAGTGGATGGACACACAGGAGATGGACCCACAGGGGACGGACACACGGAGGACGGACACACAGGGGACGGACACACAGACGATGGACGGGCACACGGGATGGACACACAGAGGACGGACACACAGAGGACGGACACACTGGGGACAGACACACAGCGGACGGGCACACACGGGACGGACACACAGGAGATGGACACACAGGGGACGGACACATGGAGTACGGACACACAGGGGACGGACACACAGAGGACGGACACACAGGGGGCGGACACACAGGGGGCGGACACACAGGGGGCGGACATACAGGGGACAGACACACAGGGGACGGACACACAGGGGACGGAAACACAGGAGATGGACACACAGGGACAGACACCCAGAGGTCGGACACAGATGGACGGACACACAGAGGACGAACACACAGAGGATGGACACACAGGGTACAGACACACGGAAGACGATCACACAGAGGACGGACACACGGGGGACAGACCCACAGGGGACGGACACGCACGGGACGGACACACAGGGGACAGACACACAGGGGACGGACACACAGGGGACAGACACACAGGGGACGGACACACAGGAGATGGACACACAGGAGATGGACACACACGGGACGGAAACACAGGGGACGGAAACACAGGAGATGGACACAGAGAGGACGGACACACAGGGGACGGACACACAGGGGACGGACACACAGAGGACGGACACACATGGGACGGACACACAGGGGATGGACTCACAGAGGATGGACGGACACACAGAGGACGGACAAACAGGGGACGGACACACAGGGGAGGGACACACAGGGGACGGACACACAGGATGGACAGACACACAGGGGAGGGACACACAGGGGACGGACACACAGGATGGACGGACACACAGGGGACGGACACACAGAGGACGGACACACAGGGGACGGACACACAGGGGACGGACACACAGGGGACGGACACACAGGGGACGGACACAGAGGGGACGGACAGACAGGGGACGGACAGACAGGGGACGGACAGACAGGGGACGGACACACAGGGGACGGACACACAGGGGGCGGACACACAGGGGACGGACACACAGAGGATGAACACACAGGGGAAGGACACACAGGGGATGGGCACACAGGGGACAGACACACGGAAGACGGATACACAGGGGACGGACACACAGAGGACGGACACCCAGGGGACAGGCACACAGGGGACGAACACACAGAGGACGGACACACGGGAGGGACACACAGGGGACGGACACACAGAGAACGGACACACAGGGGGCGGACAAACAGGGCACGGACACACAGGGGACGGACACACAGGGGACGGACACACAGGGGACAGACACACAGGGGACAGACACACAGAGGACGAACACACGGAGGACGGACACATAGGGGAAGGACACACGGGCCGGACACACGGAAGTCGGACACACAAGGGACGGACACACAGGGGACAGAAACTCAGGAGATGGACACACAGAGGACGGACACACAGAGGACGGACACACTGGGGACAGACACACAGGGTACGGTCACACAGGCAACGGAAACGCAGAGGACGGACACACAGGGGATGGACACACAGGAGATGGACACACAGGAGATGGACACACAGAGGACGTACACTTAGGGGACAGGCACACAGGGGACGAACACACATAGGACGAACACACATAGGACGGACACACAGAGGACGGACACTTAGGGGACAGGCACACAGGGGACGAACACACATAGGACGTACACACAAAGGACGGACACACAGGGGATGGACACAAAGGGGACGGACACATGGAGGAAGGACACACAGGGGACGGACACACAGAGGATGGACGGACACACACAGACGGACACACAGAGGACGGACGCACACGGGATGGACAGACAGGGGATGGACACACAGGGGACGGACACATGGAGGACAGACACACAGGGGACGGACTCACAGAGGACGGACACACAGGGGACGGACACACACGGGACGGACAAACACACAGAGGATGGACACACAGGGGACAGACACACGGAAGACAGACACACAGGGGACGGACACACAGAGGACGGACACCCAGGGCACAGGCACACAGAGGACGGACACACAGAGGACGGACACACAGGGGACGCACACCCAGGGGACGGACCCCCAGGGGACGGACACACAGGGGACGGACAAACAGAGGACGGACAAACAGAGGACGGACACACAGGTGACGGACACACAGGGACGGACACACAGAGGACGGACGCACACGGGATGGACAGACAGGCGATGGACACACAGGGGACGGACACATGGAGGACAGACACACAGGGGACGGACACACAGAGGACGGACACACAGCGGATGGACACACAGCGGATGGACACACAGGGGACGGACAAACAGAGGACGGATACACAGGGGACGGACACACAGAGGTCGGACACACAGAGGACGGACACACAGGGACGGACACAGAGAGTACGGACACACTGGGGACAGACACACAGGGGACGGACACACAGAAGACGGACACACAGAGGACGGACACACGTCAGATGGACCGACAGGGGATGGACACACAGGGGACGGACACACAGGGGAAGGACACACAGGGGACGGACACACAGAGGACGGACACACAGAGGACGGACACACAGAGGACGGACAGACAGGGGATGGACACACAGGGGACGGACACACATGGGACGGACACACATGGGACGGACACACAGGGAACAGACACACAGGGGACGGACACACACAGGGGACGGACACACACAGAGGACGGACACACAGGGGACGGACACACAGGGGACGGACACACAGGGGACGGACACACAGGGGACGGACAGACAGGGGACGGACACACAGAGGACGGACACACAGAGGACGGACACACAGGGGACAGACCCACAGGGGACGGACACACAGGGGACAGACCCACAGGGGACGGACACACAGGGGACAGACACACAGGGGACGGACACACAGGGGACGGACACACGGCGGACGGACACACAGGGGACGGACACACAGGGGACGGACACACGGCGGACGGACACACAGGGGACGGACACACAGGGGACGGACACACAGGGGACGGGACACACAGAGGACGGACACACAGAGGACGGCCACACGTCAGATGGACCGACAGGGGATGGACACACAGGGGACGGACACACAGGGGACGGACACACGGGACGGACACACAGAGGACGGACACACAGAGGACGGACAGACAGGGGATGGACACAGAGGGGACGGACACACATGGGACGGACACACAGGGAACAGACACACAGGGGACGGACACACAGAGGACGGACACACAGAGGACGGACACACGGCGGACGGACAGACAGGGGATGGACACACGGGACGGACACACAGGGGACAGACACACAGAGGACAGACACACAGGGGACGGACACACAGAGGACGGACCCACAGGGGACGGACACACACAGAGGACGGACACACAGAGGACGGACACACAGGGGACGGACACACAGGGGATGGACACACAGGGCGGACACACAGGGGACGGACACACAGGGGGCGGACACACAGGGGACGGCACACAGAGGTCGGACACACAGGGACGGACACTCAGAGGACGGACACACTGGGGACAGACACACAGAGGACGGACACACGGCGGACGGACAGACAGGGGATGGACACACAGGGGACGGACAAACAGGGGACGGACAAACAGGGGATGGACACACAGGGGACGGACACACAGGGGACGGACACACAGAGGACGGACACACGGCGGACGGACAGACAGGGGACGGACACACAGGGGACGGACACACAGAGGACGGACACACGGCGGACGGACAGACAGGGGACGGACAGACAGGGGATGGACACACAGGGACGTACACACAGGGGACGGACACACAGGGGACGGACACACAGGGGACGGACACACAGAGGACGGACACACAGGGGACGGACACACAGAGGACGGACACAAGGCGACGGACAGACAGGGGATGGACACACAGGGGACGGACAGACAGGGGATGGACACACAGAGGACGGACAGACAGGGGATGCACACACAGGGGACGGACACATATGGGACGGACACACAGGGGATGCACACACAGGGGACGGACACACAGGGGACGGACACAAGGCGACGGACAGACAGGGGATGGACACACAGGGGACGGACACAAGGCGACGGACACACAGGGGCCAGACACACAGGGGACGGTCACAGAGGGGACGGATACACAGGGGACGGACACATAGGGGATGGACACACAGGGGACAGACACACAGGGAACGGACACACAGAGGACGGACACACAGAGGACGGACACAAGGCGACGGACAGACAGGGGATGGACACACAGAGGACGGACAGACAGGGGTGGACACACAGAGGACGGACAGACAGGGGATGGACACACAGAGGACGGACACACAGGGGACAGACACACAGGGGACGGACACACAGAGGACGGACACAAGGCGACGGACAGACTGGGGATGGACACACAGGGGACGGTCACAGAGGGGACGGACACACAGGGGACGGCACACAGAGGTCGGACACACAGGGACGGACACTCAGAGGACGGACACACTGGGGACAGACACACAGAGGACGGACACACGGCGGACGGACAGACAGGGGATGGACACACAGGGGACGGACAAACAGGGGACGGACAAACAGGGGATGGACACACAGGGGACGGACACACAGGGGACGGACACACAGAGGACGGACACACGGCGGACGGACAGACAGGGGACGGACACACGGCGGACGGACAGACAGGGGACGGACACACAGGGGACGGACACACAGAGGACGGACACAAGGCGACGGACAGACAGGGGATGGACACACAGGGGACGGACAGACAGGGGACGGACACACAGAGGTCGGACACACAGGGACGGACACTCAGAGGACGGACACACTGGGGACAGACACACAGAGGACGGACACACGGCGGACGGACAGACAGGGGACGGACACACAGGGGACGGACACACAGGGGACGGACACACAGGGGACGGACACACAGAGGACGGACACAAGGCGACGGACAGACAGGGGATGGACACACAGGGGACGGACAGACAGGGGATGGACACACAGAGGATGGACAGACAGGGGATGCACACACAGGGGACGGACACATATGGGACGGACACACAGGGGATGGACACACAGGGGACGGACAGACAGGGGATGGACACACAGAGGATGGACAGACAGGGGATGCACACACAGGGGACGGACACACAGGGGACGGACACAAGGCGACGGACAGACAGGGGATGGACACACAGGGGACGGTCACAGAGGGGACGGATACACAGGGGACGGACACATAGGGGATGGACACACAGGGGACAGACACACAGGGAACGGACACACAGAGGACGGACACACAGAGGACGGACACAAGGCGACGGACAGACAGGGGATGGACACACAGAGGACGGACAGACAGGGGTGGACACACAGAGGACGGACAGACAGGGGATGGACACACAGAGGACGGACACACAGGGGACAGACACACAGGGGACGGACACACAGAGGACGGACACAAGGCGACGGACAGACTGGGGATGGACACACAGGGGACGGTCACAGAGGGGACGGACACACAGGGGACGGCACACAGAGGTCGGACACACAGGGACGGACACTCAGAGGACGGACACACTGGGGACAGACACACAGAGGACGGACACACGGCGGACGGACAGACAGGGGATGGACACACAGGGGACGGACAAACAGGGGACGGACAAACAGGGGATGGACACACAGGGGACGGACACACAGGGGACGGACACACAGGGGACGGACACACAGAGGACGGACACACGGCGGACGGACAGACAGGGGACGGACAGACAGGGGATGGACACACAGGGACGTACACACAGGGGACGGACACACAGGGGACGGACACACAGGGGACGGACACACAGAGGACGGACACACAGGGGACGGACACACAGAGGACGGACACAAGGCGACGGACAGACAGGGGATGGACACACAGGGGACGGACAGACAGGGGATGGACACACAGAGGACGGACAGACAGGGGATGCACACACAGGGGACGGACACATATGGGACGGACACACAGGGGATGCACACACAGGGGACGGACACACAGGGGACGGACACAAGGCGACGGACAGACAGGGGATGGACACACAGGGGACGGTCACAGAGGGGACGGATACACAGGGGACGGACACATAGGGGATGGACACACAGGGGACAGACACACAGGGAACGGACACACAGAGGACGGACACACAGAGGACGGACACAAGGCGACGGACAGACAGGGGATGGACACACAGAGGACGGACAGACAGGGGTGGACACACAGAGGACGGACAGACAGGGGATGGACACACAGAGGACGGACACACAGGGGACAGACACACAGGGGACGGACACACAGGGGACGGACACACAGAGGACGGACACACAGGGGACAGACACACAGGGGACGGACACACAGAGGACGGACACACAGGGGACGGACACACAGAGGACGGACACAAGGCGACGGACAGACTGGGGATGGACACACAGGGGACGGTCACAGAGGGGACGGACACACAGGGGACGGACACATAGGGGACGGACACACAGGGGACAGACACACAGGGGACGGACATACGACGGACAGACACACAGAGGACGGACACACAGAGGACGGACACACGGCGGACGGACAGACAGGGGACGGACACACAGGGGACGGACAGACAGGGGACGGACACACAGAGGACGGACACACGGCGGACGGACAGACAGGGGACGGACACACAGGGGACGGACCCACAGGGGACGGACAGACAGGGGACGGACACACAGGGGACAGACCCACAGGGGACGGACACACAGAGGACGGACACACAGAGGACGGACACACAGGGGACGGACAGACAGGGGATGGACACACGGGGGACGGACACACAGAGCACGGACACCCAAGGGACGGACACACAGAGGACGGACACACAGAGGACGGACACCCAGGGGACGGACACACAGGGGGCGGACACACAGAGGACGGACACAGAGGGGACGGACACCCAGGGGACGGACACACAGGGGACGGACACACAGGGGACGGACACACAGGGGACTGACACACAGGGGACGGACACACAGAAGACGGACACACAGAGGACGGACACACGTCAGATGGACCGACAGGGGATGGACACACAGGGGACGGACACACAGGGGACGGACACACAGGGGACGGACACACAGAGGACGGACAGACAGGGGATGGACACACAGGGGACGGACACACATGGGACGGACACACAGGGAACAGACACACAGGGGACGGACACACAGAGGACGGACACACAGAGGACGGACACACGGCGGACGGAGAGACAGGGGATGGACACACAGGGGACGGACACACAGGGGACGGACACACAGAGGACGGACACACAGGGGACGGACACACGGCGGACGGACAGACAGGGGATGGACACACAGGGGACGGACACACAGGGGACGGACACACACAGAGGACGTACACACAGAGGACGGACACACAGGGGACGGACACACAGGGGACAGACACACAGGGGGCGGACACACAGGGGACGGACACACAGGGGGCGGACACACAGGGGACGGGACACAGAGGACGGACACACTGGGGACAGACACACAGGGGACGGACACACGGCGGACGGACAGACAAAGGATGGACACACAGAGGACGGACACACAGAGGACGGACACACAGAGGACGGACACACAGAGGACGGACACACAGAGGACGGACACACGGCGGACGGACAGACAGGGGACGGACACACAGAGGACGGACACACAGAGGACGGACACACAGAGGACGGACACACGGCGGACGGACAGACAGGGGACGGACACACAGAGGACGGACACACAGAGGACGGACACACGGCGGACGGACAGACTGGGGACGGACAGACAGGGGATGGACAGACAGGGGACGGACAGACAGAGGGCGGACACACAGAGGACGGACAGACAGGGGACGGACACACAGGGGACGGACAGACAGGGGACGGACAGACAGGGGATGGACCCACAGGGACGGACAGACAGGGGATGGACAAACAGGTGATGGACACACAGGGGACGGACAGACAGGGGACGGACACACAGGGGACGGACGCACAGAGGACTGACACACGGCGGACGGACAGACAGGGGACGGACACACAGGGGACGGACACACGGGACGGACACACAGGGGACGGAGACACAGGGAACAGACACACAGGGGACCGACACACAGAGGATGGACACACAGAGGACGGAAAGACAGGGGATGGACACACAGGGGGCGGACACAGGGGACGGACACACGGCGGACGGACATACAGAGGACGGACACTGGGCAGAAGGACAGTCAGGGGACGGACACACAGGGGACGGACACACAGGGGACGGACACACAGAGGACGGACACACGGCGGACGGACAGACAGGGGACGGACACACAGGGGACGGACACACAGAGGACGGACACACAGGGGACGGACACACAGAGGACGGACACACGGCGGACGGACAGACAGGGGATGGACACACAGGGGACGGACAAACAGGGGACGGACAAACGGGATGGACAGACAGGGGACGGACACACAGGGGACGGACACACAGAGGACGGACACACGGCGGACGGACAGACAGGGGACGGACAGACAGGGGATGGACACACAGGGACGTACACACAGGGGACGGACACATAGGGGACGGACACACAGGGGACGGACACACAGAGGACGGACACACAGGGGACGGACACACAGAGGACGGACACAAGGCGACGGACAGACAGAGGACGGACACAAGGCGACGGACAGACAGGGGATGGACACACAGGGGACGGACAGACAGGGGACGGACACACGGCGGACGGACAGACAGGGGATGGACACACAGGGGACGGACACACAGGGGACGGACACACACAGAGGACGTACACACAGAGGACGGACACACAGGGGACGGACACACAGGGGACAGACACACAGGGGGCGGACACACAGGGGACGGACACACAGGGGGCGGACACACAGGGGACGGGACACAGAGGACGGACACACTGGGGACAGACACACAGGGGACGGACACACGGCGGACGGACAGACAAAGGATGGACACACAGAGGACGGACACACAGAGGACGGACACACAGAGGACGGACACACAGAGGACGGACACACAGAGGACGGACACACGGCGGACGGACAGACAGGGGACGGACACACAGAGGACGGACACACAGAGGACGGACACACAGAGGACGGACACACGGCGGACGGACAGACAGGGGACGGACACACAGAGGACGGACACACAGAGGACGGACACACGGCGGACGGACAGACAGGGGACGGACAGACAGGGGATGGACAGACAGGGGA
Source organism: Scyliorhinus torazame (assembly GCF_047496885.1). Taxonomy (NCBI): domain Eukaryota; kingdom Metazoa; phylum Chordata; class Chondrichthyes; order Carcharhiniformes; family Scyliorhinidae; genus Scyliorhinus; species Scyliorhinus torazame. The sequence goes on along the minus strand of NC_092720.1, from coordinate 147,025,583 downwards.
CGGACACACAGAGGACGGACACAAGGCGACGGACAGACTGGGGATGGACACACAGGGGACGGTCACAGAGGGGACGGACACACAGGGGACGGCACACAGAGGTCGGACACACAGGGACGGACACTCAGAGGACGGACACACTGGGGACAGACACACAGAGGACGGACACACGGCGGACGGACAGACAGGGGATGGACACACAGGGGACGGACAAACAGGGGACGGACAAACAGGGGATGGACACACAGGGGACGGACACACAGGGGACGGACACACAGGGGACGGACAAACAGGGGACGGACACACAGGGGACGGACACACAGGGGACGGACACACAGAGGACGGACACACGGCGGACGGACAGACAGGGGACGGACACACAGGGGACGGACACACAGAGGACGGACACACGGCGGACGGACAGACAGGGGACGGACAGACAGGGGATGGACACACAGGGACGTACACACAGGGGACGGACACACAGGGGACGGACACACAGGGGACGGACACACAGAGGACGGACACACAGGGGACGGACACACAGAGGACGGACACAAGGCGACGGACAGACAGGGGATGGACACATAGGGGACGGACAGACAGGGGATGGACACACAGAGGACGGACAGACAGGGGATGCACACACAGGGGACGGACACATATGGGACGGACACACAGGGGATGCACACACAGGGGACGGACACACAGGGGACGGACACAAGGCGACGGACAGACAGGGGATGGACACACAGGGGACGGTCACAGAGGGGACGGATACACAGGGGACGGACACATAGGGGATGGACACACAGGGGACAGACACACAGGGAACGGACACACAGAGGACGGACACACAGAGGACGGACACAAGGCGACGGACAGACAGGGGATGGACACACAGAGGACGGACAGACAGGGGTGGACACACAGAGGACGGACAGACAGGGGTGGACACACAGAGGACGGACAGACAGGGGATGGACACACAGGGGACGGACACACAGAGGACGGACACAAGGCGACGGACAGACTGGGGATGGACACACAGGGGACGGTCACAGAGGGGACGGACACACAGGGGACGGACACACAGGGGACGGACACACAGGGGACGGACACACAGGGGACGGACAGACAGGGGACGGACACACAGAGGACGGACACACGGCGGACGGACAGACAGGGGACGGACACACAGGGGATGGACACACAGGGGACGGACACACAGGGGACGGACACACAGAGGACGGACACACGGCGGACGGACAGACAGGGGATGGACACACAGGGACGTACACACAGGGGACGGACACACAGGGGACGGACACACAGGGGACGGACACACAGGGGACGGACACACAGGGGACGGACACACAGAGGACGGACACACAGAGGACGGACACAAGGCGACGGACAGACAGGGGATGGACACACAGGGGACGGACAGACAGGGGATGGACACACAGAGGATGGACAGACAGGGGATGCACACACAGGGGACGGACACATATGGGACGGACACACAGGGGATGCACACACAGGGGACGGACACACAGGGGACGGACACAAGGCGACGGACAGACAGGGGATGGACACACAGGGGACGGTCACAGAGGGGACGGATACACAGGGGACGGACACATAGGGGATGGACACACAGGGGACAGACACACAGGGAACGGACACACAGAGGACGGACACACAGAGGACGGACACAAGGCGACGGACAGACAGGGGATGGACACACAGGGGACGGACAGACAGGGGTGGACACACAGAGGACGGACAGACAGGGGATGGACACACAGAGGACGGACACACAGAGGACGGACACACAGGGGACGGACACAAGGCGACGGACAGACTGGGGATGGACACACAGGGGACGGTCACAGAGGGGACGGACACACAGGGGACGGCACACAGAGGTCGGACACACAGGGACGGACACTCAGAGGACGGACACACTGGGGACAGACACACAGAGGACGGACACACGGCGGACGGACAGACAGGGGATGGACACACAGGGGACGGACAAACAGGGGACGGACAAACAGGGGATGGACACACAGGGGACGGACACACAGGGGACGGACACACAGAGGACGGACACACGGCGGACGGACAGACAGGGGACGGACACACAGGGGACGGACACACAGAGGACGGACACACGGCGGACGGACAGACAGGGGACGGACAGACAGGGGATGGACACACAGGGACGTACACACAGGGGACGGACACACAGGGGACGGACACACAGGGGACGGACACACAGAGGACGGACACACAGGGGACGGACACACAGAGGACGGACACAAGGCGACGGACAGACAGGGGATGGACACACAGGGGACGGACAGACAGGGGATGGACACACAGAGGACGGACAGACAGGGGACGGACACACAGAGGACGGACACACAGGGGACGGACACACAGAGGACGGACACAAGGCGACGGACAGACTGGGGATGGACACACAGGGGACGGTCACAGAGGGGACGGACACACAGGGGACGGACACATAGGGGACGGACACACAGGGGACAGACACACAGGGGACGGACATACGACGGACAGACACACAGAGGACGGACACACAGAGGACGGACACACGGCGGACGGACAGACAGGGGACGGACACACAGGGGACGGACAGACAGGGGACGGACACACAGAGGACGGACACACGGCGGACGGACAGACAGGGGACGGACACACAGGGGACGGACCCACAGGGGACGGACAGACAGGGGACGGACACACAGGGGACAGACCCACAGGGGACGGACACACAGAGGACGGACACACAGAGGACGGACACACAGGGGACGGACAGACAGGGGATGGACACACGGGGGACGGACACACAGAGCACGGACACCCAAGGGACGGACACACAGAGGACGGACACACAGAGGACGGACACCCAGGGGACGGACACACAGGGGGCGGACACACAGAGGACGGACACAGAGGGGACGGACACCCAGGGGACGGACACACAGGGGACGGACACACAGGGGACGGACACACAGGGGACTGACACACAGGGGACGGACACACAGAAGACGGACACACAGAGGACGGACACACGTCAGATGGACCGACAGGGGATGGACACACAGGGGACGGACACACAGGGGACGGACACACAGGGGACGGACACACAGAGGACGGACAGACAGGGGATGGACACACAGGGGACGGACACACATGGGACGGACACACAGGGAACAGACACACAGGGGACGGACACACAGAGGACGGACACACAGAGGACGGACACACGGCGGACGGAGAGACAGGGGATGGACACACAGGGGACGGACACACAGGGGACGGACACACAGAGGACGGACACACAGGGGACGGACACACAGAGGACGGACACACAGGGGACGGACACACAGAGGACGGACACACGGCGGACGGACAGACAGGGGATGGACACACAGGGGACGGACACACAGGGGACGGACACACACAGAGGACGTACACACAGAGGACGGACACACAGGGGACGGACACACAGGGGACAGACACACAGGGGGCGGACACACAGGGGACGGACACACAGGGGGCGGACACACAGGGGACGGGACACAGAGGACGGACACACTGGGGACAGACACACAGGGGACGGACACACGGCGGACGGACAGACAAAGGATGGACACACAGAGGACGGACACACAGAGGACGGACACACAGAGGACGGACACACAGAGGACGGACACACAGAGGACGGACACACGGCGGACGGACAGACAGGGGACGGACACACAGAGGACGGACACACAGAGGACGGACACACAGAGGACGGACACACGGCGGACGGACAGACAGGGGACGGACACACAGAGGACGGACACACAGAGGACGGACACACGGCGGACGGACAGACAGGGGACGGACAGACAGGGGATGGACAGACAGGGGACGGACAGACAGAGGGCGGACACACAGAGGACGGACAGACAGGGGACGGACACAGAGGGGACGGACAGACAGGGGACGGACAGACAGGGGATGGACCCACAGGGACGGACACACAGGGGACGGACACACAGAGGGCGGACACACAGAGGACGGACAGACAGGGGATGGACACACAGGGGACGGACAGACAGGGGATGGACAAACAGGTGATGGACACACAGGGGACGGACAGACAGGGGACGGACACACAGGGGACGGACGCACAGAGGACTGACACACGGCGGACGGACAGACAGGGGACGGACACACAGGGGACGGACACACGGGACGGACACACAGGGGACGGAGACACAGGGAACAGACACACAGGGGACCGACACACAGAGGATGGACACACAGAGGACGGAAAGACAGGGGATGGACACACAGGGGGCGGACACAGGGGACGGACACACGGCGGACGGACATACAGAGGACGGACACTGGGCAGAAGGACAGTCAGGGGACGGACACACAGGGGACGGACACACAGGGGACGGACACACAGAGGACGGACACACGGCGGACGGACAGACAGGGGACGGACACACAGGGGACGGACACACAGAGGACGGACACACAGGGGACGGACACACAGAGGACGGACACACGGCGGACGGACAGACAGGGGATGGACACACAGGGGACGGACAAACAGGGGACGGACAAACGGGATGGACACACAGGGGACGGACACACGGCGGACGGACAGACAGGGGACGGACACACAGGGGACGGACACACAGAGGACGGACACACGGCGGACGGACAGACAGGGGACGGACAGACAGGGGATGGACACACAGGGACGTACACACAGGGGACGGACACATAGGGGACGGACACACAGGGGACGGACACACAGAGGACGGACACACAGGGGGCGGACACACAGAGGACGGACACAAGGCGACGGACAGACAGAGGACGGACACAAGGCGACGGACAGACAGGGGATGGACACACAGGGGACGGACAGACAGTGGACGGACACACGGCGGACGGACAGACAGGGGATGGACACACAGGGGACGGACACACAGGGGACGGACACACACAGAGGACGTACACACAGAGGACGGACACACAGGGGACGGACACACAGGGGACAGACACACAGGGGGCGGACACACAGGGGACGGACACACAGGGGGCGGACACACAGGGGACGGGACACAGAGGACGGACACACTGGGGACAGACACACAGGGGACGGACACACGGCGGACGGACAGACAAAGGATGGACACACAGAGGACGGACACACAGAGGACGGACACACAGAGGACGGACACACAGAGGACGGACACACAGAGGACGGACACACGGCGGACGGACAGACAGGGGACGGACACACAGAGGACGGACACACAGAGGACGGACACACAGAGGACGGACACACGGCGGACGGACAGACAGGGGACGGATACACAGAGGACGGACACACAGAGGACGGACACACGGCGGACGGACAGACAGGGGACGGACAGACAGGGGATGGACAGACAGGGGACGGACAGACAGAGGGCGGACACACAGAGGACGGACAGACAGGGGACGGACACACAGGGGACGGACAGACAGGGGACGGACAGACAGGGGATGGACCCACAGGGACGGACACACAGGGGACGGACACACAGAGGGCGGACACACAGAGGACGGACAGACAGGGGATGGACACACAGGGGACGGACAGACAGGGGATGGACAAACAGGTGATGGACACTGTAGAGGGTGCCATCTCCGCTACTCCACTACTGGGTCGATATCTGGGGTTTGAATATCTGTGTGTGTCTCTCTCCAGCTGGCACTGAAACTTCAGAGGCCAGGGGATGTCGCACTGGGACACTTCCACTGAAGAGAGCACTGATTCAAGCCTGCCGTTTATTCCTAACCGACAGCCTGAGACTTATATCACACAGATCTCCAGACCCCTACCAATACCCAGGTGATTCTCTCTCTTGTCGGTGGTACACCCCCCACCCGGTTCCTACTCCACTAGAGTAGCTTTCCCAAGAGAGAGAATAGGACACTGCTGTTTATTTCCTAACCAGCAGTCTGTCCTGAGTGAATCGCTCAAGATGACCCTCGATTCCTGAACCCGGAATTAAGGTGAGGAGTATTTTAACAATGACTTGGTCAGAGATCGCTGGTGAAGGATTGAAGAATTTAAACGACTCCAATTAGCATCAAATCAAGATTTATTGTAAACCCAGGTCAAGATCATCAACAGAAGGAACACAGTAAAATCTTATGCTCTAATACAACTAAGTCTATTCAAAAGGTAATATAGCGGACACAACGAAAATTCTTACAGTTACACAGGTTTTAGCAAAATCACAAGACACAAAACAAGTTCCCTTCCCCAAAGCCTCAACCACTATTAAAATCAAGGGAGTTTCGTAAGCTGCTGCGGGTTACTTACGGTCACAGGCTGCAGAGGTCAAGTCCGGGGTGCAGAGGTCGAGCCAGGAACCAAGAGACCCCCAATCGAAAACACAGCCCCTTTTATATTGTTTTACCTGGCTTTGTCCTGTGATCGGCCAGCCCCTTTTGCATTGAAAAAGGTAAGATTTAAAGTTCCCGCTGGTCCCGCCCCCTTTGAGCCTGTCAGACCTGTCAAGATAGGAGTACCTCCCCTAGGTCCGCCTCCAGTCTGCTTTTTGAGATAACGAGGTTGAGCTCCCTTGAAGATTTTCAAAGACTTCCATCTGCTCCGGAGATGCTGCTATGTTGATGGGGGTGTTGATTGGATTCTGCTCTGGTGGAGGCCAGGTCATTTACATTTGCATGGGGCTATGACCATCCCATTGTCCTGCTTGCATGCAAGCCTCCTGTGTATTCCCGTGCCCCTTTGTCTGTGTTTTGATGTTATCTTGTTGTCTGGCTCCTTCTTCCTTGTAGCTCCTAGGGGGGTGTTTTGGAAATATTTATGTATTTATGTCCCTACTCAGCTCAGCGGGCCAAGCCTGCTGGGAAAACTGGTTCTGTTCCCTTGGCTGGAAAGTCAGTTTACAGTCTCTGAGTTTCTCCAAAAGGGCCGAATTGCCCGAAAACCTTACAGATGCCCCTTCGATACGTCCCTACCTGCTTGGACCGTATCGACACAGGTGAAGGGCAATTATTTCCTTTTGTGTGGACCGTAGGTCCCCCCCCAACAACATGCGAAACTACAAGTCCCAAGACAGTTCCCTTAATCTAGGCTACCCCTGATTTCAATGAAAGGGAAAGACAAGACCATACTTAATTCAAGCAGACAGTAACATATACACATTTCACCGGAACCCCAAACGTAAGGGTCCCTGTACATATATCACACTCAAGTACACATTTCACCGGAACCCCAAACGTAAGGGTCCCTGTACATATATCCCAGTCAAGTAACTGGGACCCGCGAATCCATACAACTATTTACAATTGCATCTGTTTATTTCATCAAGGATCCTCCTTTCTTGGCTGCACTTCGCTTCTTCCCGTTGAGGGCTCTTCATTTATCCTCCATCGTCGATACCTGCAGCTGAAAGGTTTAGTCCAACTGAGGCGGCAGCATAATGTACCCCCTGTACAACATTTCCTTTGTGGGGGCAAACACTAAACCATTCTCAGGCTCCCCCCTGGTGGTGATCGGACAGTTGTGAGGGTCGATCGGTTGGGCTGTGGGCAGGGGTCGCTTTACCTGAACCAGCAGTTCGGTAGCTTCTACAGTCATCCCTTCCCTGGGCGTTACACATCCCTCCCCACTGCGGTCAATTTATCCCGTTCCCTGGGTTCTGCCACCACCTTACAAAAGTGATTAATGCCCCTTGTGGACATGCCTTGGTAGATCCCCATGAACACAAATAAATGCCCTGGTCAGAAGCCCACCCCTTATCCCCGCAAACGGTGATCCTACCCGGTGACACCGTGATGGTCCGTTAGGTGTTGTCCAGTCCGTTCCCAGTCCGAGGACCGATCCCTCATGTCCAGCCTCAGCTTCCTGGGCCACCACCGTCTCCCCAAAGGAACGTCCCCCTCACAGGTTGAACACACCCGCCTGCCCTCAGTCACCCTAACCCGGTCAGTCGAAGGACTCTTCTGTCTCGCCTCTGCGGAGTTCTCCCGGTCCCACCATCGCCAAGATCAGCAAACTCCACATCGTCGGGTGCCCCATCTGTAAAAACAAAACACATTCTTGCCTCTACAGCCCTACCTACCTTGAAGTGCATGGGTGCTATCCGGTGGCGGCAGCAGCTCCTGCTTTGAAGTTGCCGCAGCCTGTCTGGGGTTCTGTGTTTACAGCCCGGCTCCCCAGGGTCCTAGTGCCTGCCGCTATCCGGTGGCAGCAGCAGCTCCTGCTTTGAAGTTGCCGCAGCCTGTCTGGGGTTCTGTGTTTTACAGCCCGGCTGCACCAGGGTCCTAGTGCCTGGTGCTTCATCATTTTACCCTTGCACCAGGCGCTTCTGTGTTCCCACGATCCTAAATACTTCACACACAACTACACACTAATTAGAACTAGCAGGGGGAAAGAAAAAGGAATATGATATATACAATGCCACCCGTCTCCGGGTGGCCAAATTAAAACTGTGCCCCGCTAAACTGGGGCAGTCCACCTGTTTGGTCCAACGGCTCGGGCCAGACCGTCCCCTCCCGGGGGTTCGGGCTGCCCCTTGCCTCTCCTTTCCCAACAGGGTTCGGGGATCCCTCAGCGCTCCCTCCCACTCGGGCCCCCTTACTGCGGGACCGGGTGACAGGGAGATGGGATGGGGACCATCTTACCGGGGGCTTGGAGACCCGATTGCTCCTTCGTCCCCTGACTGGTTCCCAAGCCCAGGGTGATATTTCCCCTTCCTCCGCCTCCTTAGCCTCTATACTAAGGCAGGCTACCTGACCCACAGGTAAGGGCTTGGGAGTCATCACTGTCCCTGGGCTGGGTGCTTGCAGCACTGTCGGTCTCTTTGGGACTGCCCCTTGGGGACAGTACCTTGCCACCGGTTGTGTGGTCGTGGAGTTAGGGACCTCCCCTACCGCCGTCAATTCTGCAGGTGGTTTCTCTATTATCACTCCCAGTCTCCCCCCCAACTTACTCTTACCGGCCCTGGTGGGGTCGAAAAGTTTGCACTGGTTCACGTGGAACCATTTAATCTTCCGGGGGAGCTGTACTGCGTAAACCATGGGGCTGGCCTTGTCCACTATACTGTATGGTCCTGCGTACAGTGGCTCAAAGGCTCCTACCCGTGCAAAATTCCGGACCATTACTTGGTCCCCTATGGCCCATTCCTGGGTAGTGTGGGGCTCGAGTAGCAGCTTGTTCCTCCGGTGCTGGGTCCCCATATTAAACGCTGCCTGCCAGTTAATTTCTTTCAGCTGCTCCATCAGCTTCTTAGCAAACTTGTCTCGATTTACCTCCTTAAGCTGCCCCTCTGTCAGGGAAGGTACCCTGACATGGATCGGGGTTCTCATGACTCTCCCTGTCATGAGCTCGTGCGGGGAGTACCCTGTGCTTCTGGACTGGCTTGCCCGGATCCCCATTAAAACTAAGGGTAAGATTTCTACCCACCGGTTGGGCGAGCTGCCTGTTTCTTTCCTGATCCTTTCCTTTATAGTCCTGTTTAACCTTTCCACAGGACCTGAGGATTGAGGGTTATAAGCCACATGCCATTTGGCCTTAATCCCCAGGACTTTCAGGGTCGCTTGCATCACTTGTCCCGTGAAGTGACTCCCCTGATCTGACTCCACAAACTGTGGGAGTCCCCACCTCGAGAATACCTCCCTGACCAGTATCCTGGCTGTGCCTGTGGCGGTGGCTGTTCGGCAGGGGAAGGCTTCCACCCACTTGGTGAAAATATCCACCAACACCAGACAGTACTTGTAACCCCCCGCCGCTGGGGGAAGGGGTCCAATATAGTCGATCTGTATCGACTGCCAGGGCCCCTCCACCCTGCGGATGTGCCCCAACGAGACCTTTCTCTTCTTGGGGTCCGGGTTATTGGTAGCACACACCAGGCAGCTCGCACAAAAATCGCGAGCATCCTCCCGGAGGCTCGGCCACCACCCCACCCTCTCCACCCGTTGCCAGGTGGTCTCAGGGCCGGGATGTCCCGCTCCGGGGCTCTCATGGGCCATTTCTATAAATTCCCTATGATGCTGGGAAGGCACTATCCACTGGTCCCCCCTGAAGAGCATGCCCTCCTTCAGTGTGATATCCTTTCCCCCATAGGGCCCCTCTATCCTTTCCTGTCTACCCATGGCCGTTATGACTTTCTTCAGCTCGGGGTCCTGTCCCTGGGCAGTGGCCAGATCTGGGGCCAAACTCGTCCCCTCCCCCCTCTGGGGCTGTCTTGTAACGGCCGCTACTTGTCCCTCTTCGTACGGGTCCCACGCTATCCCATTCTTAGCCCCCTCTCGAGCCAGGCCGTCTGCTTTCTGGTTCCCCTCGCCCCGTGGCTCTGTTTTGGAGTGAGCTTTCACCTTGAGGATATACCTGTCCTCTCCCTGCCCAACTGCCGCCACGATTTTCTCGAGGAGGGGTTTTGTGGCCAGTGGTTTTCCATCCGAGGAGGTGTATCCTCGGCGGGACCAGATAGCCAGGTACTCCGTGCAGGAGTTGCATGTAAACATGCTATCTGAGCAGATGGTATACGGCGTGGGAAAACGGTCGGGGTGGGTCACCACATACATCACTGCAGCCAGCTCTGCCTGCTGCGCGCTGAGTGTATGGGGGAGTTTAAGGGCCAGGGCTATGTCGGCATCGGGGTCCCAGATCCCGCAGCCCGTGACCCTGACGCCCTCCGCTACCGTACTGGACCCATCCACATAGATCTCCCTCCCTGTCGGGTGCAGCCCTGCCCGGAGTCCGAACCCTACTTCCCATACCCCTTCTACGGAACAGTGGTGTGGCTCCCCGGGGTATATCAGGTTGGCTGCGAGCTGCGGCTCATTCAGCCCTTTTACCTGAAGGGCCATCTGAGACAGCAGGAGGGTCCACCTGGTGATCCTGGCGCTGCTGACCGTGCCGTCCTTGATCCGGCCGTCCAGCAGCATCTGGGTCGGGGTGTGATGTGTCAGGAGAGTGATGGGGCCCATCCTAACAAATACCTGCATTCGTTTTACCGCCCAGTGGGTGGCCAGCAGATGCCTCTCACAGTTGGAGTATGCCCGCTCCACGTCTGTGAGGACCCGAGAGGAGTACACCACCGGCCTCAATTTGCCATGTCGGGTCTGGAGGAGCACAGCACTCAGGCCATCGCTGCCTGCGGCCACCTCCAGGAAAAACTCCTCCCGGGGGTTAATGGCTCCCAGGGCTGGGGCTTTCTGCAAGTCCTGCTTGAGTTGGACGAACGCCGTCTCACATTTGCTGTCCCAGTCCCACTCCACCCCCTTGTGCAGCAGCCTAAGCAGAGGCGCTGCTGTGGTGGCATAGTCCTCAATGAAATCCCTGCAGTAGCCGGTGATTCCTAAAAAGGACCGTATCCCCTTTACATCTACGGGGACTGGGAGTTCCTGCACTGTTTGTCTCCTGGCGGTGTCAATCCCTCTCTCCCCAGCTCTCAGGGTTAATCCCAGGAACTTCACCTCCCCTAGCCCGATCTGTGCCTTTTTAGGGTTAACTTTCAGCCCTCCTTTGTGTAACATCCCCAACAGCTCGTCCACTAGGGGCCCATGCTCCTCCCTAGTACTGGTGAACAACAGGATGTCGTCCACATACTGCACCAGCTTGTGTGGCTCACTGAAGCCCTTTAAGCATTCTGCCATACATTGATGGAAAATGCTCGGGCTGTTGTGGAATCCCTGCGGGAGACAGGTCCAGGTGTATTGTTGCCCCTTAAAAGTAAATGCAAACTTGTATTGGTCTTCCCTTCTGACTGGGACTGACCAAAATCCATTTGAAATATCCAGCACCGTAAAAATTGAGGCGGATGCTGGAATTTCTCCTAACAAGTCTGCCACGGCCGCCACCGTTGGGGCGCAGGCTGGAATGTGTTTATTCAGGACTCTGTAGTCCACGGTGGCCCTCCAGGAGTTGTCCGGCTTCCTCACCGGCCAGAGCGGGGAGTTTACATGGGTGGCAATTGTCCTCAACACTCCTTGCCGCACCAGTGAGTTTAGGGCCACCTCCAAGTCTGCCTCTGCTTCCCGGGGGAAGCGGTACTGTTTCTGGGGCTGGGACATGGGGTCCCCATCTACCCTGACCTCTGTCCCAGTAACTCTCCCACAATCATGCTTGTGGGTGGCAAAAGCAGCCAGATTCTTGCGGACATACTCCCTGAACTCTTCCGGGGTATTCCTCTCCAGGGCTTCTAGATCGTACCCTTCCTTTGGCTGTACCACACACAAAGCTCCCTTCTCCTGGGCTCTGTCTATTACTCTCAATTCCCTTTCAGTCCCTTCCGTTGCTGCGCCCCACAGGCAGTGATTTCTTAGGTCCACCAGGATCTGATGAGCCACTATGAAATCAGCTCCTAGGATCCCTTTTCCCTCCTGTTCCCACCTCATCAGGACGCATTTCCAGTGCGCCTGGAGTGCCCCTAACCTGATAGACAGGGGAACAGAGAAAAAGCCCATTTTTTCGTTCCCGGTAAAACCAATGAGGCTATAGGGTACCCCGCTAGACAGAGGGGATGCTCGGGGATTGTCCGTGTGGACTATAGTACTGGAAGCACCGGTGTCCAGTAGGTAACTCCCGACCGTATCCTGGACCTCCATTTTTACCCAGGGTCTCCCGCACGGGCCATATTCCAGTGGGCATAGAAAGGTGGGTGGCTGAGGGGCTAGTCATTCGGAGGCTTCCCTGGGTGCGGGGGCGGGCTGCCCCTGGCCCGTTGCCATAGCCACCTGTCCTGAGCCTTGCAAAAGGGCTAAGATCTTACTTATCTCGATGGTTCCCGGGGCAGCTGCTCCTGCCACCGGGGTCTGACTCTCTACTGCGGGAGCCCTCTCCTGTTTGTTGGGGTTTTTACATTCCCTCTTGAAATGCCCGGCCTTCCCACACCCGTAGCATACCGGTTTCTTGTCGGAGGTCCGGGTGCCCTCGTGCTTCCACTCTCTCTTAGGGGCTGCTGGCACGATTTCGTGCACTTTACCCTTAAGGGGCTTGTCCTCACCCCTCTCCCCATTGCGATAGGCGAGGGTAAGTTTCCTGAGGACCTCTTCCTCGTTAAGGGCCGGGGTCTGCGGGTCGAACCAGTGTTCGGCTTTTGCCCTAACGTTGGGGAGGCAATTGGCAACTAGGGTCTTCAGCCAGTGGGCGGTTCTTTCCCCTAGATTCCGTCTATCCGCGGGAACCCCGCATGCCTCCATATAGACAGTCCACAGTCTGTCTGCGAACATGGTGGGAGATTCCCCTGGTTGCTGTTTGGTTTCCCCCACCCTCATGAAAGGGCTCCCCAGATTCAAACCCATTGCCTCCAGAACAGCAGTCTGTGCTGCCGCCCAGGTGTCAGGTCTTCCCCCATTCCCAGAGGTCACTGTCCTGCATAGCTGGGCATCTAGGGTTATCAGGAGCATCTTTATTTGCTCCCCTTCGTCGCAGTCATTGATGTTGGCTGCCTGTTCCACCTCCATAAAATGCAGCGATGGATCCCCCTTTTGAGTTAGTTTGGGAACGTGGGCCACCATCCCCCTGAGCGCGGATGCCCCATGAGGAACGAAAATGTCGCCCTCAACCGGTCCCCTATTTGCCATCCCTGCCGGGGGACCATACCTCCTTTGCCTGACAGGGCACATCTGCCCTACCTGGGGTTCCTGCTCCTCCTCCCCACTGTCCAGCTCTCCTGCCTCGTTGGGTAGCCCCCCTGTCCCCGGGCTAACTACCCATATAGGAGACGCCGCTATCTGGGGATACACCACTGACCCCCCTTGGACCTGCCCCTGACCGGGCGGTCCAAACCCTACCTGCTGACCCGGCCCCATCACCGGCATCCCAGGCAGCGGTTTGTCCCCATCCCATGGGGACCCACATACGAAACCAGGCGGACACGCCGCCAGCTGGGGGTACCCTGCCGACCCCCCTTGGACTTGCCCCTGAACGTGCAGTCCGATCCCCCCCTGCCGGCCCGGACACAATCCCGGTGCCTCAGGAGGCGGTCTATTCCCCTTGGCCTTTGGGGAATCATCCGCTGCGAGGAGCACCTTGCCCCTAGGGAACCCCCCTGGACCTACCAGGTGTATCTGTCCCCTGAACCTGGACAAGGCCTCCTCCAACTCCATTATTCGTGCCTGGCACGGCCCATGGGCACAGTCCCCTACTTCCTCGCGAGCCACTCGGTATGCTGCCTGGATGTCCCGGAACTTCCCCTCCAGCTTCCTACACTGCTCTGTACTCCGAGCATAGAGTCCCTGGAGCCTCCGTTCCTTTTCTTTACCCTCCACTATCTGGCAGTGGAGATAGTCCTTCTCACATCTGTTAGACTCGCTTTCCTGTTTCATTTCTGCCACTTCCCCCCGCAGTCGTTCCGCTGCGCTAGCCTCCTGCTCTAACTCTTCGATTCTTTGCTCTGCGTTGACTACTTGCTGAGACAGGCAAACCAGCCAAACTGCCTTCTCCAAGTGCCTTTTGTGCGCCTTGCTTTCTGTCCATGCAGCCGCTGCCATTACCGGTTGCTCTGCATTGATCAATTCTGAGACCCAAGGTTTGGTGAGGTTGACCTTTTGCCACAAATATGAGGATATTCTCTCCTCCATTTTGCTTCGTTCCCTCACCCCCTCTGCCAAGTCACATACTCCAAACCACCGGGCTCCTGCCCCGGTCGCCATTGTAGAGGGTGCCATCTCCGCTACTCCACTACTGGGCCGATATCTGGGGTTTGAATATCTGTGTGTGTCTCTCTCCAGCTGGCACTGAAACTTCAGAGGCCAGGGGATGTCGCACTGGGACACTTCCACTGAAGAGAGCACTGATTCAAGCCTGCCGTTTATTCCTAACCGACAGCCTGAGACTTATATCACACAGATCTCCAGACCCCTACCAATACCCAGGTGATTCTCTCTCTTGTCGGTGGTACACCCCCCACCCGGTTCCTACTCCACTAGAGTAGCTTTCCCAAGAGAGAGAATAGGACACTGCTGTTTATTTCCTAACCAGCAGTCTGTCCTGAGTGAATCGCTCAAGATGACCCTCGATTCCTGAACCCGGAATTAAGGTGAGGAGTATTTTAACAATGACTTGGTCAGAGATCGCTGGTGAAGGATTGAAGAATTTAAACGACTCCAATTAGCATCAAATCAAGATTTATTGTAAACCCAGGTCAAGATCATCAACAGAAGGAACACAGTAAAATCTTATGCTCTAATACAACTAAGTCTATTCAAAGGGTAATATAGCGGACACAACGAAAATTCTTACAGTTACACAGGTTTTAGCAAAATCACAAGACACAAAACAAGTTCCCTTCCCCAAAGCCTCAACCACTATTAAAATCAAGGGAGTTTCGTAAGCTGCTGCGGGTTACTTACGGTCACAGGCTGCAGAGGTCAAGTCCGGGGTGCAGAGGTCGAGCCAGGAACCAAGAGACCCCCAATCGAAAACACAGCCCCTTTTATATTGTTTTACCTGGCTTTGTCCTGTGATCGGCCAGCCCCTTTTGCATTGAAAAAGGTAAGATTTAAAGTTCCCGCTGGTCCCGCCCCCTTTGAGCCTGTCAGACCTGTCAAGATAGGAGTACCTCCCCTAGGTCCGCCTCCAGTCTGCCTTTTGAGATAACGAGGTTGAGCTCCCTTGAAGATTTTCAAAGACTTCCATCTGCTCCGGAGATGCTGCTATGTTGATGGGGGTGTTGATTGGATTCTGCTCTGGTGGAGGCCAGGTCATTTACATTTGCATGGGGCTATGACCATCCCATTGTCCTGCTTGCATGCAAGCCTCCTGTGTATTCCCGTGCCCCTTTGTCTGTGTTTTGATGTTATCTTGTTGTCTGGCTCCTTCTTCCTTGTAGCTCCTAGGGGGGTGTTTTGGAAATATTTATGTATTTATGTCCCTACTCAGCTCAGCGGGCCAAGCCTGCTGGGAAAACTGGTTCTGTTCCCTTGGCTGGAAAGTCAGTTTACAGTCTCTGAGTTTCTCCAAAAGGGCCGAATTGCCCGAAAACCTTACAACACACAGGGGACGGACAGACAGGGGACGGACACACAGGGGACGGACGCACAGAGGACTGACACACGGCGGACGGACAGACAGGGGACGGACACACAGGGGACGGACACACGGGACGGACACACAGGGGACGGAGACACAGGGAACAGACACACAGGGGACCGACACACAGAGGATGGACACACAGAGGACGGAAAGACAGGGGATGGACACACAGGGGACGGACACAGGGGACGGACACACGGCGGACGGACATACAGAGGACGGACACTGGGCAGAAGGACAGTCAGGGGACGGACACACAGGGGACGGACACACAGGGGACGGACACACAGAGGACGGACACACGGCGGACGGACAGACAGGGGACGGACACACAGGGGACGGACACACAGAGGACGGACACACAGGGGACGGACACACAGAGGACGGACACACGGCGGACGGACAGACAGGGGATGGACACACAGGGGACGGACAAACAGGGGACGGACAAACAGGGGATGGACACACAGGGGACGGACACACAGGGGACGGACACACAGAGGACGGACACACGGCGGACGGACAGACAGGGGACGGACACACAGGGGACGGACACACAGAGGACGGACACACGGCGGACGGACAGACAGGGGACGGACAGACAGGGGATGGACACACAGGGACGTACACACAGGGGACGGACACATAGGGGACGGACACACAGGGGACGGACACACAGAGGACGGACACACAGGGCACGGACACACAGAGGACGGACACAAGGCGACGGACAGACAGGGGATGGACACACAGGGGACGGACAGACAGGGGATGGACACACAGAGGACGGACAGACAGGGGATGCACACACAGGGGACGGACACATATGGGACGGACACACAGGGGATGCACACACAGGGGACGGACACACAGGGGACGGACACAAGGCGACGGACAGACAGGGGATGGACACACAGGGGACGGTCACAGAGGGGACGGATACACAGGGGACGGACACATAGGGGATGGACACACAGGGGACGGACACACAGGGGACGGACACAAGGCGACGGACAGACAGGGGATGGACACACAGGGGACGGTCACAGAGGGGACGGATACACAGGGGACGGACACATAGGGGATGGACACACAGGGGACAGACACACAGGGAACGGACACACAGAGGACGGACACACAGAGGACGGACACAAGGCGACGGACAGACAGGGGATGGACACACAGAGGACGGACAGACAGGGGTGGACACACAGAGGACGGACAGACAGGGGATGGACACACAGAGGACGGACACACAGGGGACAGACACACAGGGGACGGACACACAGAGGACGGACACAAGGCGACGGACAGACTGGGGATGGACACACAGGGGACGGTCACAGAGGGGACGGACACATAGGGGACGGCATACAGAGGTCGGACACACAGGGACGGACACTCAGAGGACGGACACACTGGGGACAGACACACAGAGGACGGACACACGGCGGACGGACAGACAGGGGATGGACACACAGGGGACGGACAAACAGGGGACGGACAAACAGGGGATGGACACACAGGGGACGGACACACAGGGGACGGACACACAGAGGACGGACACACGGCGGACGGACAGACAGGGGACGGACACACAGGGGACGGACACACAGAGGACGGACACACGGCGGACGGACAGACAGGGGACGGACAGACAGGGGATGGACACACAGGGACGTACACACAGGGGACGGACACACAGGGGACGGACACACAGGGGACGGACACACAGAGGACGGACACACAGGGGACGGACACACAGAGGACGGACACAAGGCGACGGACAGACAGGGGATGGACACACAGGGGACGGACAGACAGGGGATGGACACACAGAGGACGGACAGACAGGGGATGCACACACAGGGGACGGACACATATGGGACGGACACACAGGGGATGCACACACAGGGGACGGACACACAGGGGACGGACACAAGGCGACGGACAGACAGGGGATGGACACACAGGGGACGGTCACAGAGGGGACGGATACACAGGGGACGGACACATAGGGGATGGACACACAGGGGACGGACACACAGGGAACGGACACACAGAGGACGGACACACAGAGGACGGACACAAGGCGACGGACAGACAGGGGATGGACACACAGAGGACGGACAGACAGGGGATGGACACACAGAGGACGGACAGACAGGGGTGGACACACAGAGGACGGACAGACAGGGGATGGACACACAGAGGACGGACACACAGGGGACAGACACACAGGGGACGGACACACAGAGGACGGACACAAGGCGACGGACAGACTGGGAATGGACACACAGGGGACGGTCACAGAGGGGACGGACACATAGGGGACGGCATACAGAGGTCGGACACACAGGGACGGACACTCAGAGGACGGACACACTGGGGACAGACACACAGAGGACGGACACACGGCGGACGGACAGACAGGGGATGGACACACAGGGGACGGACAAACAGGGGACGGACAAACAGGGGATGGACACACAGGGGACGGACACACAGGGGACGGACACACAGAGGACGGACACACGGCGGACGGACAGACAGGGGACGGACACACAGGGGACGGACACACAGAGGACGGACACACGGCGGACGGACAGACAGGGGACGGACAGACAGGGGATGGACACACAGGGACGTACACACAGGGGACGGACACACAGGGGACGGACACACAGGGGACGGACACACAGAGGACGGACACACAGGGGACGGACACACAGAGGACGGACACAAGGCGACGGACACACAGGGGACGGACACACAGAGGACGGACAGACAGGGGATGCACACACAGGGGACGGACACATATGGGACGGACACACAGGGGATGCACACACAGGGGACGGACACACAGGGGACGGACACAAGGCGACGGACACACAGGGGATGGACACACAGGGGACGGACACACAGAGGACGGACACAAGGCGACGGACACACAGGGGATGGACACACAGGGGACGGACAGACAGGGGATGGACACACAGAGGACGGACAGACAGGGGATGCACACACAGGGGACGGACACATATGGGACGGACACACAGGGGATGCACACACAGGGGACGGACACACAGGGGACGGACACAAGGCGACGGACAGACAGGGGACGGACACACAGGGGACGGTCACAGAGGGGACGGATACACAGGGGACGGACACATAGGGGATGGACACACAGGGGACAGACACACAGGGAACGGACACACAGAGGACGGACACACAGAGGACGGACACAAGGCGACGGACAGACAGGGGATGGACACACAGAGGACGGACAGACAGGGGATGGACACACAGAGGACGGACAGACAGGGGTGGACACACAGAGGACGGACAGACAGGGGATGGACACACAGAGGACGGACACACAGGGGACAGACACACAGGGGACGGACACACAGAGGACGGACACAAGGCGACGGACAGACTGGGGATGGACACACAGGGGACGGTCACAGAGGGGACGGACACACAGGGGACGGACACATAGGGGACGGACACACAGGGGACAGACACACAGGGGACGGACATACGACGGACAGACACACAGAGGACGGACACACAGAGGACGGACACACAGCGGACGGACAGACAGGGGACGGACACACAGGGGACGGACAGACAGGGGACGGACACACAGAGGACGGACACACGGCGGACGGACAGACAGGGGACGGACACACAGGGGACGGACCCACAGGGGACGGACAGACAGGGGACGGACACACAGGGGACAGACCCACAGGGGACGGACACACAGAGGACGGACACACAGAGGACGGAGACACAGGGGACGGACAGACAGGGGATGGACACACGGGGGACGGATACACAGAGCACGGACACCCAAGGGACGGACACACAGAGGACGGACACACAGAGGACGGACACCCAGGGGACGGACACACAGGGGGCGGACACACAGAGGACGGACACAGAGGGGACGGACACCCAGGGGACGGACACACAGGGGACGGACACACAGGGGACGGACACACAGGGGACTGACACACAGGGGACGGACACACAGAAGACGGACACACAGAGGACGGACACACGTCAGATGGACCGACAGGGGATGGACACACAGGGGACGGACACACAGGGGACGGACACACAGGGGACGGACACACAGAGGACGGACAGACAGGGGATGGACACACAGGGGACGGACACACATGGGACGGACACACAGGGAACAGACACACAGGGGACGGACACACAGAGGACGGACACACAGAGGACGGACACACGGCGGACGGAGAGACAGGGGATGGACACACAGGGGACGGACACACAGGGGACGGACACACAGAGGACGGACACACAGGGGACGGACACACAGAGGACGGACACACGGCGGACGGACAGACAGGGGATGGACACACAGGGGACGGACACACAGGGGACGGACACACACAGAGGACGTACACACAGAGGACGGACACACAGGGGACGGACACACAGGGGACAGACACACAGGGGGCGGACACACAGGGGACGGACACACAGGGGGCGGACACACAGGGGACGGGACACAGAGGACGGACACACTGGGGACAGACACACAGGGGACGGACACACAGAGGACGGACACACGGCGGACGGACAGACAAAGGATGGACACACAGAGGACGGACACACAGAGGACGGACACACAGAGGACGGACACACAGAGGACGGACACACAGAGGACGGACACACAGAGGACGGACACACGGCGGACGGACAGACAGGGGACGGACACACAGAGGACGGACACACAGAGGACGGACACACAGAGGACGGACACACAGAGGACGGACACACAGAGGACGGACACACGGCGGACGGACAGACAGGGGACGGACACACAGAGGACGGACACACAGAGGACGGACACACAGAGGACGGACACACGGCGGACGGACAGACAGGGGACGGACACACAGAGGACGGACACACAGAGGACGGACACACGGCGGACGGACAGACAGGGGACGGACAGACAGGGGATGGTCAGACAGGGGACGGACAGACAGAGGGCGGACACACAGAGGACGGACAGACAGGGGACGGACACACAGGGGACGGACAGACAGGGGACGGACACACAGAGGACGGACACACAGGGGACGGACACACAGAGGGCGGACACACAGAGGACGGACAGACAGGGGATGGACACACAGGGGACGGACAGACAGGGGATGGACAAACAGGTGATGGACACACAGGGGACGGACAGACAGGGGACGGACACACAGGGGACGGACGCACAGAGGACTGACACACGGCGGACGGACAGACAGGGGATGGACACACAGGGGACGGACACACGGGACGGACACACAGGGGACGGAGACACAGGGAACAGACACACAGGGGACCGACACACAGAGGATGGACACACAGAGGACGGAAAGACAGGGGATGGACACACAGGGGACGGACACAGGGGACGGACACACAGGGGACGGACACACGGCGGACGGACATACAGAGGACGGACACTGGGCAGAAGGACAGTCAGGGGACAGACACACAGGGGACGGACACACAGGGGACGGACACACAGAGGACGGACACACGGCGGACGGACACACGGCGGACGGACACACAGGGGACGGACACACAGAGGACGGACACACAGGGGACGGACACACAGAGGACGGACACACGGAGGATGGACACACAGAGGACAGACACACGGCGGACGGACACACATGGGACGGACACATAGGGGACGGACACACAGGGGATGGACACACGGAGGACGGACACACTGGGGACGGACACATAGGGGACGGACACACAGGGGATGGACACACAGAGGACGAACACAGTGGGGATAGACACACAGGGTACGGACACACAGAGGACGGACACACGGCGGACGGACAGACAGGGGATGGACACACAGGGGACGGACACACATGGGACGGACACACAGGGGACGGACACACAGGGGACAGACACACAGGGGACGGACACACAGGGGATGGACACACAGGGGACGGACACACAGGGGACGGACACACAGGGGACGGACGCACAGAGGACGGATGCACAGAGGATGGACGGACACACAGGGATGGACACACAGGAGAGGGACACACAGAGGACGGACGGACAGAGGACGGACACACAGAGGACGGACACACAGAGGACGGACACAATGGGGACAGACACAGAGAGAAGCAGACACACAGGTGATGGACACACAGGGGACGGACACACTGGGGACAGACACAGTGCACGGACGGACACACAGAGAACGGACAGACACACAGAGGACGGACACACTGGGGATGGACACACAGAGGACGGGTACACAGAGGACGGACACACAGGGGACGGACACATAGGGGATGGACACACAGGGGATGGACACACAGAGGACGGACACACGGAGCCCGGACACACGGAGGACGGACACATAGGGGACGGACACACAGAGGACGGACACACTGAGGACGGACATACTGAGGACGGACACACAGAGGATGGACACATTGGGGACAGTCACACAGGGGATAGACACACAGAGGACGGACACACAGAGGACGGACACACGGCGGACCGACAGACAGGGGATGGACACACAGGGGACGGACACACAGGGGACGGACACACAGGGGACGGAGACACAGGGAACAGACACACGGGACGGACACACAGAGGATGGACACACAGAGGACGGAAAGACAGGGGATGGACACACAGGGGACGGACACAGGGGACGGACACACAGGGGACGGACACACGGCGGACGGACATACAGAGGACGGACACACGGCGGACGGACACACAGGGGATGGACACACGGCGGACGGACACACGGCGGACGGACAGACAGGGGACGGACACACAGGGGACGGACACACAGGGGACGGACACACGGCGGACGGACAGACAGGGGACGGACACACAGGGGACAGACCCACAGGGGACGGACACACAGAGGACGGACACACAGGGGACGGACACACAGAGGACGGACACATGGAGGATGGACACACAGAGGACAGACACACGGCGGACGGACACACAGGGGACGGACACATAGGGGACGGACACACAGGGGATGGACACACGGAGGACGGACACACTGGGGACGGACACATAGGGGACGGACACATAGGGGATGGACACACGGAGGACGAACACAGTGGGGATAGACACACAGGGTACGGACACACAGAGGACGGACACACAGCGGACGGACAGACAGGGGATGGACACACAGGGGACGGACACACAGGGGACGGACACACAGGGGACGGACACACAGGGGACGGACACACAGGGGACGGTCACACAGAGGACGGACACACAGGGGGCGGACACACAGAGGACGGACACACAGGGGACGGTCACACGGCGGACGGACAGACAGGGGACGGACACACAGGGGACAGACCCATAGGGGACGGACACACAGGGGACGGACACATAGGGGACGGACACACAGGGGACGGACACACAGACGATGGACGGACACACAGGGGACGGACACACAGAGGACGGACACACTGGGGACAGACACACAGCGGACGGGCACACACGGGACGGACACACAGGAGATGGACACACAGGGGACGGACACACGGGACGGACGCACAGAGGACGGACGCACAGAGGACGGACGGACACACAGGGATGGACACACAGGAGAGGGACACACAGAGGACGGACGGACAGAGGATGGACATACAGAGGACGGACACACAGAGGACGGACAAACAGGGGATGGACACAGGGACCGGATGGACACATAGGTGATGGACACACTGGGGACAGACACAGAGAGAAACAGACACACAGGGGATGGACACACAGGGGACGGACACACTGGGGACAGACACAGTGCACGGACGGACACACAGGGAACGGACAGACACACAGAGGACGGACACACTGGGGATGGACACACAGAGGACGGGCACACAGAGGACGGACACACAGGGGACGGACACATAGGGGACGGACACACAGGGGATGGACACACAGAGGACCGACACACGGAGGACGGACACACGGAGGACGGACACACAGAGGACGGACACACAGAGGACGGACACACTGAGGACGGACACACAGAGGACGGACACACAGAGGATGGACACATTGGGGACAGACACACAGAGGACGGACACACAGAGGACGGACACACGGCGGACGGACAGACAGGGGATGGACACACAGGGGACGGACACACAGGGGACGGACACACAGGGGACGGAACACAGGGGACGGACACACAGGGGACGGACTCACAGAGGACGGACACACGGAGGACGGACACACGGCGGACGGACACACAGAGGACGGACACACGGCGGACGGACACACAGGGGACGGACACACAGGGGACGGACACACAGGGGACGAACACACAGAGGACGAACACACGGCGGACGGACAGACAGGCGACGGACACACAGAGGACGGACACACAGGAGACAGACCCACAGGGGACGGACACACAGGGGACGGACACACAGAGGACGGACACACGGACGGACAGACAGGGGACGGACACACAGGGGACGGACACACAGGGGATGGACACACAGAGGACGGACACACAGGGGACGGACACACAGGGGACGGACACACAGGGGACGGACACACAGGGGACGGATACACAGGGGACGGACGGACACACAGAGGATGGACACATAGAGGACGGACACACAGGAGACGGACACACAGGGGACGGACAGACAGGGGCTGGACACACAGGGGACAGACACACAGGGGACGGACACACAGAGGATGGACGGACACACAGAGGATGGACACACAGAGGGCGGACACACGGGACGGACACACAGGGGACGGACAAACAGGGGCTGGACACACAGGGGACAGACACACAGGGGACGGACACACAGAGGATGGACGGACACACAGAGGATGGACACACAGAGGACGGACACAGGGGACGGACAGACAGGGGATGGACACACAGGGGACGGACAGACAGGGGATGGACACACAGAGGACGGACAGACAGGGGATGCACACACAGGGGACGGACACATATGGGACGGACACACAGGGGATGCACACACAGGGGACGGACACACAGGGGACGGACACAAGGCGACGGACAGACTGGGGATGGACACACAGGGGACGGTCACAGAGGGGACGGATACACAGGGGACGGACACATAGGGGATGGACACACAGGGGACAGACACACAGGGAACGGACACACAGAGGACGGACACACAGAGGACGGACACAAGGCGACGGACAGACAGGGGATGGACACACAGAGGACGGACAGACAGGGGTGGACACACAGAGGACGGACAGACAGGGGTGGACACACAGAGGACGGACAGACAGGGGATGGACACACAGAGGACGGACAGACAGGGGATGGACACACAGAGGACGGACACACAGGGGACAGACACACAGGGGACGGACACACAGAGGACGGACACAAGGCGACGGACAGACTGGGGATGGACACACAGGGGACGGTCACAGAGGGGACGGACACACAGGGGACGGACACATAGGGGACGGACACACAGGGGACAGACACACAGGGGACGGACATACGACGGACAGACACACAGAGGACGGACACACAGAGGACGGACACACGGCGGACGGACAGACAGGGGACGGACACACAGGGGACGGACAGACAGGGGACGGACACACAGAGGACGGACACACGGCGGACGGACAGACAGGGGACGGACACACAGGGGACGGACCCACAGGGGACGGACAGACAGGGGACGGACACACAGGGGACAGACCCACAGGGGACGGACACACAGAGGACGGACACACAGAGGACGGACACACAGGGGACGGACAGACAGGGGATGGACACACGGGGGACGGACACACAGAGCACGGACACCCAAGGGACGGACACACAGAGGACGGACACACAGAGGACGGACACCCAGGGGACGGACACACAGGGGGCGGACACACAGAGGACGGACACAGAGGGGACGGACACCCAGGGGACGGACACACAGGGGACGGACACACAGGGGACGGACACACAGGGGACTGACACACAGGGGACGGACACACAGAAGACGGACACACAGAGGACGGACACACGTCAGATGGACCGACAGGGGATGGACACACAGGGGACGGACACACAGGGGACGGACACACAGGGGACGGACACACAGAGGACGGACAGACAGGGGATGGACACACAGGGGACGGACACACATGGGACGGACACACAGGGAACAGACACACAGGGGACGGACACACAGAGGACGGACACACAGAGGACGGACACACGGCGGACGGAGAGACAGGGGATGGACACACAGGGGACGGACACACAGGGGACGGACACACAGAGGACGGACACACAGGGGACGGACACACAGAGGACGGACACACGGCGGACGGACAGACAGGGGATGGACACACAGGGGACGGACGCACAGGGGACGGACACACACAGAGGACGTACACACAGAGGACGGACACACAGGGGACGGACACACAGGGGACAGACACACAGGGGGCGGACACACAGGGGACGGACACACAGGGGGCGGACACACAGGGGACGGGACACAGAGGACGGACACACTGGGGACAGACACACAGGGGACGGACACACAGAGGACGGACACACAGAGGATGGACACACAGAGGACGGACACACGGCGGACGGACAGACAAAGGATGGACACACAGAGGACGGACACACAGAGGACGGACACACAGAGGACGGACACACAGAGGACGGACACACGGCGGACGGACAGACAGGGGACGGACACACAGAGGACGGACACACAGAGGACGGACACACAGAGGACGGACACACGGCGGACGGACAGACAGGGGACGGACACACAGAGGACGGACACACAGAGGACGGACACACGGCGGACGGACAGACAGGGGACGGACAGACAGGGGATGGACAGACAGGGGACGGACAGACAGAGGGCGGACACACAGAGGACGGACAGACAGGGGACGGACACACAGGGGACGGACAGACAGGGGACGGACAGACAGGGGATGGACCCACAGGGACGGACACACAGGGGACGGACACACAGAGGGCGGACACACAGAGGACGGACAGACAGGGGACGGACACACAGGGGACGGACAGACAGGGGATGGACAAACAGGTGATGGACACACAGGGGACGGACAGACAGGGGACGGACACACAGGGGACGGACGCACAGAGGACTGACACACGGCGGACGGACAGACAGGGGATGGACACACAGGGGACGGACACACGGGACGGACACACAGGGGACGGAGACACAGGGAACAGACACACAGGGGACCGACACACAGAGGATGGACACACAGAGGACGGAAAGACAGGGGATGGACACACAGGGGACGGACACAGGGGACGGACACACAGGGGACGGACACACGGCGGACGGACATACAGAGGACGGACACTGGGCAGAAGGACAGTCAGGGGACAGACACACAGGGGACGGACACACAGGGGACGGACACACAGAGGACGGACACACGGCGGACGGACAGACAGGGGACGGACACACAGGGGACGGACACACAGAGGACGGACACACAGGGGACGGACACACAGAGGACGGACACACGGCGGACGGACACACATGGGACGGACACATAGGGGACGGACACACAGGGGATGGACACACGGAGGACGGACACACTGGGGACGGACACATAGGGGACGGACACACAGGGGATGGACACACAGAGGACGAACACAGTGGGGATAGACACACAGGGTACGGACACACAGAGGACGGACACACGGCGGACGGACAGACAGGGGATGGACACACAGGGGACGGACACACATGGGACGGACACACAGGGGACGGACACACAGGGGACGGACACACAGGGGATGGACACACAGGGGATGGACACACAGGGGACGGACACACAGGGGACAGACACACAGGGGACGGACACACAGGGGACGGACACACAGGGGATGGACACACAGGGGACGGACACACAGGGGACGGACGCACAGAGGACGGACGCACAGGGGATGGACGGACACACAGGGATGGACACACAGGAGAGGGACACACAGAGGACGGACGGACAGAGGACGGACACACAGAGGACGGACACATGGAGGATGGACACACAGAGGACAGACACACGGCGGACGGACACACAGGGGACGGACACATAGGGGACGGACACACAGGGGATGGACACACGGAGGACGGACACACTGGGGACGGACACATAGGGGACGGACACATAGGGGATGGACACACGGAGGACGAACACAGTGGGGATAGACACACAGGGTACGGACACACAGAGGACGGACACACAGCGGACGGACAGACAGGGGATGGACACACAGGGGACGGACACACAGGGGACGGACACACAGGGGACGGACACACAGGGGACGGACACACAGGGGACGGACACACAGGGGACGGTCACACAGAGGACGGACACACAGGGGGCGGACACACAGAGGACGGACACACAGGGGACGGTCACACGGCGGACGGACAGACAGGGGACGGACACACAGGGGACAGACCCATAGGGGACGGACACACAGGGGACGGACACATAGGGGACGGACACACAGGGGACGGACACACAGAGGACGGACACACAGGGGACGGACACATAGGGGACGGACACATAGGGGACGGACACACAGGGGACGGGACATACAGGGGACGGACACACAGAGGATGGACGGACACACAGAGGATGGACACACAGAGGACGGACACACAGGGGACGGACACACAGAGGATGGACGGACACACAGAGACCGGACACACAGGGGACGGACAGACAGGGGATGGACACACAGGGGACAGACACACAGAGGACGGACACACAGAGGATGGACACACAGGAGATGGACCCACAGGGGGCGGACACACAGAGGATGGGCGGACACACAGGGGACGGACACACAGAGGATGGACACACAGGGATGGACACACAGGAGATGGACCCACAGGGGAAGGACACACGGAGGACGGACACACGGAGGACGGACACACGGAGGACGGACACACAGGGGACGGACACACAGAGGACGGACACACAGGTGATGGACACACAGAGGATGGACACACAGAGGACGGACACACAGAGGATGGACACACGGGAGATGGACACACAGAGGACGGACACACAGAGGACGGACCCACAGAGGATGGACACACAGGAGATGGACCCACAGGGGACGGACACACAGACGATGGACGGACACACAGGGGACGGACACACAGAGGACGGACACACTGGGGACAGACACACAGCGGACGGGCACACACGGGACGGACACACAGGAGATGGACACACAGGGGACGGACACACGGGACGGACGCACAGAGGACGGACGCACAGAGGACGGACGGACACACAGGGATGGACACACAGGAGAGGGACACACAGAGGACGGACGGACAGAGGATGGACATACAGAGGACGGACACACAGAGGACGGACAAACAGGGGATGGACACAGGGACCGGATGGACACATAGGTGATGGACACACTGGGGACAGACACAGAGAGAAACAGACACACAGGGGATGGACACACAGGGGACGGACACACTGGGGACAGACACAGTGCACGGACGGACACACAGGGAACGGACAGACACACAGAGGACGGACACACTGGGGATGGACACACAGAGGACGGGCACACAGAGGACGGACACACAGGGGACGGACACATAGGGGACGGACACACAGGGGATGGACACACAGAGGACCGACACACGGAGGACGGACACACGGAGGACGGACACACGGAGGACGGACACACAGAGGACGGACACACAGAGGACGGACACACTGAGGACGGACACACAGAGGACGGACACACAGAGGATGGACACATTGGGGACAGACACACAGAGGACGGACACACAGAGGACGGACACACGGCGGACGGACAGACAGGGGATGGACACACAGGGGACGGACACACAGGGGACGGACACACAGGGGACGGAACACAGGGGACGGACACACAGGGGACGGACTCACAGAGGACGGACACACGGAGGACGGACACACGGCGGACGGACACACAGAGGACGGACACACGGCGGACGGACACACAGGGGACGGACACACAGGGGACGGACACACAGGGGACGAACACACAGAGGACGGACACACGGCGGACGGACAGACAGGCGACGGACACACAGAGGACGGACACACAGGAGACAGACCCACAGGGGACGGACACACAGGGGACGGACACACAGAGGACGGACACACGGACGGACAGACAGGGGACGGACACACAGGGGACGGACACACAGGGGATGGACACACAGAGGACGGACACACAGGGGACGGACACACAGGGGACGGACACACAGGGGACGGACACACAGGGGACGGACGGACACACAGAGGATGGACACATAGAGGACGGACACACAGGAGACGGACACACAGGGGACGGACAGACAGGGGCTGGACACACAGGGGACAGACACACAGGGGACGGACACACAGAGGATGGACGAACACACAGAGGATGGACACACAGAGGGCGGACACACGGGACGGACACACAGGGGACGGACAGACAGGGGCTGGACACACAGGGGACAGACACACAGGGGACGGACACACAGAGGATGGACGGACACACAGAGGATGGACACACAGAGGACGGACACAGGGGACGGACAGACAGGGGCTGGACACACAGGGGACGGACACACGGGGGACGGACACACAGAGGACGGACACCCAGGGGACGGACACACAGAGGATGGACGGACACACTGGGGATGGACACACAGGGGGCGGACACCCAGGGGGCGGACACCCAGGGGTCGGACACACAGGGGTCGGACACACAGAGGACGGACACACAGGGGACGGACACACAGGGGACGGACACACAGGGGACGGACACACAGAGGACGGACACACAGAGGACGGACACACAGAGGATGGACACACATGAGATGGACCCACAGGGGACGGACACACAGAGGATGGACGGACACACGGGACGGACACACAGAGGACGGACACACAGGGGACGGACACACAGGGGAGGGACACACAGAGGATGGACACACAGAGGACGGACACACAGAGGATGGACACACAGGAGATGGACCCACAGGGGACGGACACACGGAGGACGGACACACAGGAGATGGACCCACAGGGGACGGACACACGGAGGACGGGCACACGGAGGACGGACACACAGGGGACGGACACACAGAGGACGGACACACAGGGGACGGACACACAGAGGACGGACACACAGGGGACGGACACACAGAGGACGGACACACAGGGGACGGACACACAGGGGACGGACACACAGGGGACGGACACACAGAGGATGGACACACAGAGGACGGACACACAGAGGATGGACACACGGGAGATGGACACACAGAGGACGGACACACATAGGACGGACACACAGAGGATGGACACACAGGAGATGGACCCACAGGGGACGGACACACGGAGGACGGACACACAGAGGACGGACACACAGACGATGGACGGACACACAGGGGATGGACACACAGAGGACAGACACACAGAGGACGGACACACTGGGGACAGACACACAGCGGACGGGCACACACGGGACGGACACACAGGAGATGGACACACAGGGGGCGGACACACAGGGGACGGACGCACAGAGGTCGGACGCACAGAGGACGGACGGACACACAGGGATGGACACACAGGAGAGGGACACACAGAGGATGGACGGACAGAGGACGGACACACAGAGGACGGACACACAGAGGACAGACACACAGGGGATGGACACACAGGGGATGGACACATAGGTGATGGACACACTGGGGACAGACACAGAGAGCGGACAGACACACAGGGGATGGACACACAGGGGACAGACACAGAGCACGGACGGACACACACAGAACGGACAGACACACAGAGGACGGACATACTGGGGATGGACACACAGAGGACGGGCACACAGAGGACGGACGGACACACAGTGGACGGACACACAGTGGACGGACACACAGGGGACGGACACATAGGGGACGGACACACAGGGGATGGACACACGGAGGACGGACACACGGAGGACGGACACACGGAGGACGGACACATAGGGGACGGACACACAGAGGACGGACACACTGAGGACCGACACACAGAGGACGGACACACAGAGGATGGACACATTGGGGACAGACACACAGAGGAAGGGCACACAGGGGACGGACACACAGGGGACGGACACACAGAGTGCACAGGGGACGGACACACAGAGGACGGACACACAGGGGATGGACACACAGGGGACGGACACACGGAGGATGGACGGACACACGGGACGGACACACAGAGATCGGTCACACAGGGAACGGACAGACAGGGGATGGACACACAGTGGACGGACACACGGAGGACGGACACACAGAGGACGGACACACAGAGGACGGACACACAGAGGACGGACACACAGAGGACGGACACATTGGGGACAGACACACAGAGGACGGGCACACAGGGGACGGACACACAGGGGACGGACACACAGAGGACGGACACACAGGGGATGGACACACAGGGGACGGACACACGGAAGATGGACGGACACACGGGACCGACATACAGAGATCGGTCACACAGGGAACGGACAGACAGGGGGTGGACACACAGGTCGGACACACAGAGGATGGACACACAGAGGACGGACACACTGGGGACAGACACACAGCGGACGGGCACACAGCGGACGGGCACACAGGGGACGGACACACAGGAGATGGACACACAGGGGACGGACACACAGGGGACGGACACACAGGGGACGGACACACAGAGGACGGTCGGACACACAGGGAATGGACACACAGGAGAGGGACACACAGAGGACGGACGGACAGAGGACGGACACACAGAGGACGGACACACAGGGGATGGACACAGGGACCTGATGGACACATAGGTGATGGACACACTGGGGACAGACACAGAGAGCGGACAGACACACAGAGGATGGACACACAGGGGACTGACACACTGGGGACAGACACAGAGCACGGACGGACACACAGAGAACGGACAGACACACAGAGAATGGACACACTGGGGATGGAAACACAGAGGACGGGCACACAGAGGACGGACGGACACACAGGGGACGGACACACAGGGGACGGACACATAGGGGACGGACACACAGGGGATGGACACACAGAGGACGGACACACGGAGGACGGACGGACACTCAGGGGACAGACACACAGAGGATGGACGGACACTCAGGGGACAGACACACAGAGGACAGACACACAGAGGACGGACGGACACTCAGGGGACAGACACACAGAGGACAGACACACAGAGGACAGACGGACACTCAGGCGACAGACACAGAGAGGACAGACACACAGAGGACGGACACACACAGGACGGATGGACACCCAGGGGACAGACAGAAGGGGACGGACACACAGAGGACGGACACACAGAGGACGGACACACACAGGACGGACGGACACCCAGGGGACAGACACAAGGGGACGGACACACACAGGACGGACGGACACTCGGGACAGACACACAGAGGACAGACACACAGAGGATGGACGGACACACAGGGGCAGACACACAGGGGACGGACGGACACTCGGGAGGAACACTCAGGGGACAGACACACAGAGGACGGACGGACACACAGGGGACGGATGAACAGAGGACGGACACACCGACGACGGACACACAGGGGACGGACACACAGGGGACGGACACACAGAGGATGGACGGACACACAGAGGATGGACACATAGAGGACGGACACACAGGAGACGGACACACAGGGGACGGACATACAGGGGACGGACACACGGCGGACGGACAGACAGGGGACGGACACACAGGGGACAGACCCACAGGGGACGGACAGACAGGGGACGGACACACAGGGGACAGACCCACAGGGGACGGACACACAGGGGACAGACCCACAGGGGACGGACACACAGAGGACGGACACACAGGGGACGGACACACAGGGGACGGACACACAGAGGACGGACACACGGCGGACGGACACACAGGGGACGGACACACAGGGGTCGGACACACAGGGGACGGACACACAGGGACGGACACACAGGGGACGGACACACAGAGGACGGACACACAGAGGACGGACACACAGAGGACGGACACACAGAGGACGGACACACAGGGGACGGACACACAGGGGACGGACACACAGGGGATGGACACACAGGGACGGACACACAGGGGACGGACACACAGAGGACAGACACACAGAGGACGGACACACAGGGGACAGTCACACAGGGGACAGACACACAGGGGACGGACACACAGAGGACGGACAGACAGAGGACGGACACACAGGGGACGGACAGACAGGGGACGGACACACAGGGGACGGACACACGGGGGACGGACACAAAGAGCACGGACACCCAAGGGACGGACACACAGAGGATGGACGGACACACAGGGGACGGACACACAGGGGACAGACCCACAGGGGACGGACACACAGAGGACGGACACACAGGGGACGGACACACAGGGGACGGACTCACAGAGGACGGACACACGGCGGACGGACACACGGCGGACGGACAGACAGGGGACGGACACACAGGGGACAGACCCACAGGGGACGGACAGACAGGGGACGGACACACAGGGGACAGACCCACAGGGGACGGACACACAGGGGACAGACCCACAGGGGACGGACACACAGAGCACGGACACACAGGGGACGGACACACAGGGGACGGACACACAGAGGACGGACACACGGCGGACGGACACACAGGGGACGGACACACAGGGGACGGACACACAGGGGACGGACACACAGGGGACGGACACACGGGGGACGGACACATATGGGACGGGCACACAGGGAACAGACACACAGGGGACGGACACACAGAGGACGGACACACAGAGGACGGACACAAGGCGACGGACAGACAGGGGATGGACACACAGGGGATGGACACACAGGGGACGGACACACAGGGGACGGACTCACAGAGGACGGACACACGGCGGACGGACAGACGGGACGGACACACAGGGGACAGACCCACAGGGGACGGACAGACAGGGGACGGACACGCAGGGGACAGACCCACAGGGGACGGACACACAGGGGACAGACCCACAGGGGACGGACACACAGAGGACGGACACACAGGGGACGGACACACAGGGGACGGACACACAGAGGACGGACACACAGGGGACGGACACACAGGGGACGGACACACAGGAGACGGACACACAGGGGACGGACAGACAGGGGGCGGACACACAGGGGACGGACACACAGAGGACGGACACACAGAGGACGGACACACAGGGGACAGACACACAGGAGACGGACACACAGGGGACGGACAGACAGGGGACGGACACACAGAGGACGGACACACAGAGGACAGACACACAGGGGACAGACACACAGAGGACGGACACACAGGGGACGGACACACAGAGGACGGACACACAGAGGACAGACACACAGGGGCCAGACACACAGGGGACGGACACACAGAGGACGGACACACAGAGGACAGACACACAGGGGACAGACACACAGGGGACGGACACACAGGGGACGGACACACAGAGGACGGACACACAGAGGACGGACACACAGGGGACGGACAGACAGGGGATGGACACACGGGGGACGGACACACAGAGCACGGACACCCAAGGGACGGACACACAGAGGATGGACGGACACACTGGGGACGGACACACAGAGGACGGGCACACACGGGACTGACACACAGGAGATGGACACACAGGGGACGGACGCACAGAGGACGGACGCACAGAGGACGGACGCACAGGGATGGACACACAGGAGAGGGACACACAGAGGACGGACGTACAGAGGACGGACACACTGGGGACAGACACAGTGCACGGACGGACACACAGAGAACGGACGGACACACAGAGAACGGACAGACACACAGAGGACGGACACACTGGGGATGGACACACAGAGGACGGGCACACAGAGGACGGACACACAGGGGACGGACACATAGGGGACGGACACACAGGGGACGGACACATAGGGGACGGACACACAGAGGACGGACACACTGAGGACGGACACACTGAGGACGGACACACAGAGGATGGACACATTGGGGACAGACAGACTGAGGACGGACACACAGAGGACGGACACATAGGGGACGGACACACAGAGGACGGACACACTGAGGATGGACACACTGAGGACGGACACAGAGGATGGACACATTGGGGACAGACACACAGGGGATAGACACACAGAGGACGGAGACACAGAGGACGGACACACGGCGGACGGACAGACAGGGGATGGACACACAGGGGACGGACACACAGGGGACGGACACACAGGGGACGGAGACACAGGGGACAGACACACAGGGGACGGACACACAGAGGATGGACATACAGAGGACGGACACACGGCGGAAGGACAGTCAGGGGACGGACACACAGGGGACGGACACACAGGGGACGGACACACAGAGGACGGACACACGGCGGCCGTCAGACAGGGGACGGACACACAGGGGACAGACACACAGGGGACGGACACACAGAGGACGGACACACAGGGGACGGACACACAGGGGACGGACACACAGAGGACAGACACACGGCGTACGGACACACAGGGGACGGACACATAGGGGACGGACACACAGGGGATGGACACACGGAGGACGGACACACTGGGGACGGACACACAGGGGACGGACACACAGGGGACGAACACAGTGGGGATAGACACACAGGTTACGGACACACAGAGGACGGACACACGGCGGACGGACAGACAGGGGATGGACACACAGGGGACGGACACACAGGAGACGGACACACAGGGGACGGACAAACAGGAGACGGACACACAGGGGACAGACACACAGGGGATGGACACACAGAGGATGGACACACAGAGGATGGACACACAGGGGACGGACACACAGGGGACGGTCACACGGCGGACGGACACACGGAGGACGGACACACAGGGGACGGTCACACGGCGGACGGACAGACAGGGGACGGACACACAGGGGACAGACCCACAGGGGACGGACACACAGAGGACAGACACACAGGGGACGGACACATAGGGGACGGACACACAGGGGACGGACACACAGAGGACGGACACACAGGGGACGGACACATAGGGGACGGTCACACAGGGGACGGACACACAGGGGACGGGACATACAGGGGACGGACACACAGAGGATGGACACACGGAGGACGGACACATAGGGGACGGACACACAGGGGACGGACACACAGAGGATGGATGGACACACAGAGGACGGACACGCAGGGGACGGACAGACAGAGGACGGACACATAGGGGACGGACACACAGGGGACGGACACACAGAGGATGGACGGACACACAGAGGATGGACACACAGAGGACGGACACATAGGGGACGGACACACAGGGGACGGACACACAGAGGATGGACGGACACACAGAGGACGGACACACAGGGGACGGACAGACAGGGGATGGACACACAGGAAACAGACACACAGGGGACAGACACACAGAGGACGGACACACAGAGGATGGACACACAGGAGATGGACCCACAGGGGGCGGACACACAGAGGATGGGCGGACACACAGGGGACGGAGACACAGAGGATGGACACACAGGGATGGACACACAGAGGATGGACACACAGGAGATGGACCCACAGGGGACGGACACACGGAGGACGGCACACGGAGGACGGACACACGGAGGACGGACACACAGGGGACGGACACACAGAGGACGGACACACAGGGGATGGACACACAGAGGATGGACACACAGAGGACGGACACACAGAGGATGGGCGGACACACAGGGGACGGAGACACAGAGGATGGACACACAGGGATGGACACACAGAGGATGGACACACAGGAGATGGACCCACAGGGGACGGACACACGGAGGACGGACACACGGAGGACGGACACACGGAGGACGGACACACAGGGGACGGACACACAGAGGACGGACACACAGGGGATGGACACACAGAGGACGGACACACAGAGGATGGACACACGGGAGATGGACACACAGAGGACGGACACACAGAGGACGGACACACAGAGGATGGACACACAGGAGATGGACCCACAGGGGACGGACACACGGAGGACGGACACACAGACGATGGACGGACACACAGGGGACGGACACACAGAGGACGGACACACTGGGGACAGACACACAGCGGACGGGCACACACGGGACGGACACACAGGAGATGGACACACAGGGGGCGGACACACAGGGGACGGACGCACAGAGGACGGACGCACAGAGGACGGACGCACAGAGGACGGACGGACACACAGGGATGGACACACAGGAGAGGGACACACAGAGGACGGACGGACAGAGGACGGACACACAGGGGACGGACACACAGGGGACGGACACACAGAGGACGGACACACGGCGGACGGACACACAGGGGACGGACACACAGGGGACGGACACGCAGGGGACGGACACACGGGGGACGGACACATATGGGACGGGCACACAGGGAACAGACACACAGGGGACGGACACACAGAGGACGGACACACAGAGGACGGACACAAGGCGACGGACAGACAGGGGATGGACACACGGGACGGACACACAGGGGATGGACACACAGGGGACGGACACACAGGGGACGGACTCACAGAGGACGGACACACGGCGGACGGACACACGGCGGACGGACAGACAGGGGACGGACACACGGCGGACGGACAGACGGGACGGACACACAGGGGACAGACCCACAGGGGACGGACAGACAGGGGACGGACACCCAGGGGACAGACCCACAGGGGACGGACACACAGGGGACAGACCCACAGGGGACGGACACACAGAGGACGGACACACAGGGGACGGACACACAGGGGACGGACACACAGAGGACGGACACACAGGGGACGGACACACAGGGGACGGACACACAGGAGACGGACACACAGGGGACGGACAGACAGGGGGCGGACACACAGGGGACGGACACACAGAGGACGGACACACAGGGGACAGACACACAGGAGACGGACACACAGGGGACGGACAGACAGGGGACGGACACACAGAGGACGGACACACAGAGGACAGACACACAGGGGACAGACACACAGAGGACGGACACACAGGGGACGGACACACAGAGGACGGACACACAGAGGACAGACACACAGGGGACAGACACACAGGGGACGGACACATAGAGAACGGACACACAGAGGACTGACACACAGGGGACAGAAACACAGGGGACGGACACACAGGGGACGGACACACAGAGGACGGACACACAGAGGACGGACACACAGGGGACGGACAGACAGGGGATGGACAGACAGGGGATGGACACACGGGGGACGGACACACAGAGCACGGACACCCAAGGGACGGACACACAGAGGATGGACGGACACACTGGGGACGGACACACAGAGGACGGGCACACACGGGACGGACACACAGGAGATGGACACACAGGGGACGGACACACAGGGGACGGACGCACAGAGGACGGACGCACAGAGGACGGACGGACACACAGGGATGGACACACAGGAGAGGGACACACAGAGGACGGACGTACAGAGGACGGACACACTGGGGACAGACACAGTGCACGGACGGACACACAGAGAACGGACGGACACACAGAGAACGGACAGACACACAGAGGACGGACACACTGGGAATGGACACACAGAGGACGGGCACACAGCGGACGGACACACAGGGGACGGACACATAGGGGACGGACACACAGGGGACGGACACATAGGGGACGGACACACAGAGGACGGACACACTGAGGACGGACACACTGAGGACGGACACACAGAGGATGGACACATTGGGGACAGACACACTGAGGACGGACACACAGAGGACGGACACATAGGGGACGGACACACAGAGGACGGACACACTAAGGACGGACACACTGAGGACGGACACACAGAGGATGGACACATTGGGGACAGACACACAGGGGATAGACACACAGAGGACGGACACACAGAGGACGGACACACGGCGGACGGACAGACAGGGGATGGACACACAGGGGACGGACACACAGGGGACGGACACACAGGGGACGGAGACACAGGGGACAGACACACAGGGGACGGACACACAGAGGATGGACATACAGAGGACGGACACACGGCGGAAGGACAGTCAGGGGACGGACACACAGGGGACGGACACACAGGGGACGGACACACAGAGGACGGACACACGGCGGACGGACAGACAGGGGACGGACACACAGGGGACAGACACACAGGGGACGGACACACAGAGGACGGACACACAGGGGACGGACACACAGGGGACGGACACACAGAGGACAGACACACGGCGGACGGACACACAGGGGACGGACACATAGGGGACGGACACACAGGGGATGGACACACGGAGGACGGACACACTGGGGACGGACACACAGGGGACGGACACACAGGGGACGAACACAGTGGGGATAGACACACAGGTTACGGACACACAGAGGACGGACACACGGCGGACGGACAGACAGGGGATGGACACACAGGGGACGGAAACACAGGGGACGGACACACAGGGGACGGACACACAGGGGACGGACACACAGGGGACAGACACACAGGGGATGGACACACAGAGGATGGACACACAGAGGACGGACACACAGGGGACAGACCCACAGGGGACGGACACACAGAGGACAGACACACAGGGGACGGACACATAGGGGACGGACACACAGGGGACGGACACACAGAGGACGGACACACAGGGGACGGACACATAGGGGACGGTCACACAGGGGACGGACACACAGGGGACGGGACATATAGGGGACGGACACACAGAGGATGGACACACAGAGGACGGACACATAGGGGACGGACACACAGGGGACGGACACACAGAGGATGGACGGACACACAGAGGACGGACACACAGGGGACGGACAGACAGAGGACGGACACATAGGGGACGGACACACAGGGGACGGACACACAGAGGATGGACGGACACACAGAGGATGGACACACAGAGGACATACACATAGGGGACGGACACACAGGGGACGGACACACAGGGGACGGACACACAGAGGATGGACGGACACACAGAGGACGGACACACAGGGGACGGACACACAGGGGACAGACACACAGGGGACAGACACACAGAGGACGGACACACAGAGGATGGACACACAGGAGATGGACCCACAGGGGGCGGACACACAGAGGATGGGCGGACACACAGGGGACGGAGACACAGAGGATGGACACACAGGGATGGACACACAGAGGATGGACACACAGGAGATGGACCCACAGGGGACGGACACACGGAGGACGGACACACGGAGGACGGACACACGGAGGACGGACACACAGGGGACGGACACACAGAGGACGGACACACAGGGGATGGACACACAGAGGATGGACACACAGAGGACGGACACACAGAGGATGGGCGGACACACAGGGGACGGAGACACAGAGGATGGACACACAGGGATGGACACACAGAGGATGGACACACAGGAGATGGACCCACAGGGGACGGACACACGGAGGACGGACACACGGAGGACGGACACACGGAGGACGGACACACAGGGGACGGACACACAGAGGACGGACACACAGGGGATGGACACACAGAGGACGGACACACAGAGGATGGACACATGGGAGATGGACACACAGAGGACGGACACACAGAGGACGGACACACAGAGGATGGACACACAGGAGATGGACCCACAGGGGACGGACACACGGAGGACGGACACACAGACGATGGACGGACACACAGGGGACGGACACACAGAGGACGGACACACTGGGGACAGACACACAGCGGACGGGCACACACGGGACGGACACACAGGAGATGGACACACAGGGGACGGACACACAGGGGACGGACGCACAGAGGACGGACGCACAGAGGACGGACGCACAGAGGACGGACGGACACACAGGGATGGACACACAGGAGAGGGACACACAGAGGACGGACGGACAGAGGACGGACACACAGAGGATGGACACACGGGAGATGGACACACAGAGGACGGACACACAGAGGACGGACACACAGAGGACGGACACACAGAGGATGGACACACAGGAGATGGACCCACAGGGATGGACACACAGGAGAGGGACACACAGAGGACGGACGGACAGAGGAGGGACACACAGAGGATGGACACACGGGAGATGGACACACAGAGGACGGACACACGGAGGACGGACACACAGACGATGGACGGACACACAGGGGATGGACACACAGAGGACGGACACAGTGGGGACAGACACACAGCGGACGGGCACACACGGGACGGACACACAGGAGATGGACACACAGGGGACGGACACACAGGGGACGGACGCACAGAGGACGGACGCACAGAGGACGGACGCACAGAGGACGGACGGACACACAGGGATGGACACACAGGAGAGGGACACACAGGAGAGGGACACACAGAGGACGGACGGACAGAGGATGGACACGCAGAGGACGGACACACAGAGGACGGACAAACAGGGG
The DNA here is from genome assembly GCF_047496885.1 of Scyliorhinus torazame. Classification (NCBI taxonomy): domain Eukaryota; kingdom Metazoa; phylum Chordata; class Chondrichthyes; order Carcharhiniformes; family Scyliorhinidae; genus Scyliorhinus; species Scyliorhinus torazame. Next base: position 146,982,758 of record NC_092720.1, on the reverse strand, counting down.
ATGGACACAGGGACCGGATGGACACATAGGTGATGGACACACTGGGGACAGACACAGAGCACGGACGGACACACAGGGAACTGACAGACACACAGAGGACGGACACACTGGGGATGGACACACAGAGGACGGACACACGGAGGACGGACACACGGAGGACAGACACATAGGGGACGGACACACAGGGGACGGACACATAGGGGACGGACACACGGAGGACGGACACACAGGGGACGGACACACAGGGGACGGACACATAGGGGACGGACACACAGGGGATGGACACATAGAGGACGGACACACGGAGGACGGACACACGGAGGACAGACACATAGGGGACGGACACACAGAGGACGGACACACTGAGGACGGACACACAGAGGACGGACACACAGAGGATGGACACATTGGGGACAGACACACAGGGGACAGACACACAGAGGACGGACACACAGAGGACGGACACACGGCGGACGGACAGACAGGGGATGGACACACAGGGGACGGACACACAGGGGACGGACACACAGAGGACGGACACACGGAGGACGGACACACGGCGGACGGACACACAGAGGACGGACACACGGCGGACGGACAGACAGGGGACGGACACACAGGGGACGGACACACAGGGGATGGACACACAGAGGACGGACACACGGCGGACGGACAGACAGGCGACGGACACACAGAGGACGGACACACAGGGGACAGACCCACAGGGGACGGGCACACAGGGGACGGACACACAGAGGACGGACACACGGCGGACGGACAGACAGGGGACGGACACACAGGGGACGGACACACAGGGGACGGACACACAGGGGACGGACACACAGGGGACGGACAGACAGGGGCTGGACACACAGGGGACAGACACACAGGGGACGGACACACAGAGGATGGACGGACTCACAGAGGATGGACACACAGAGGACGGACACACGGGACGGACACACAGAGGACGGACGGACACACTGGGGATGGACACACAGGGGACGGACACCCAGGGGTCGGACACACAGAGGACGGACACACAGGGGACGGACACACAGAGGACGGACACACAGGGGACGTACACACAGAGGACGGACACACAGAGGACGGACACACAGAGGATGGACACACATGAGATGGACCCACAGGGGACGCACACACAGAGGATGGACGGACACACGGGACGGACACACAGAGGACGGACACACAGGGGACGGACACACAGGGGACGGACACACAGAGGATGGACACACAGAGGACGGACACACAGAGGATCGACACACAGGAGATGGACCCACAGGGTACGGACACACGGAGGACAGACACACGGAGGACGGACACACAGGGGACGGACACACAGAGGACGGACACACAGGGGACGGACACACAGAGGATGGACACACAGAGGACGGACACACAGAGGATGGACACACGGGAGATGGACACACAGAGGACGGACACACAGAGGACGGACACACAGAGGATGGACACACAGGAGATGGACCCACAGGGGACGGACACACGGAGGACGGACACACAGAGGACGGACACACAGACGATGGACGGACACACAGGGGATGGACACACAGAGGACAGACACACAGAGGACGGACACACTGGGGACAGACACACAGCGGACGGGCACACACGGGACGGACACACAGGAGATGGACACACAGGGGGCGGACACACAGGGGACGGACGCACAGAGGTCGGACGCACAGAGGACGGACGGACACACAGGGATGGACACACAGGAGAGGGACACACAGAGGATGGACGGACAGAGGACGGACACACAGAGGACGGACACACAGAGGACGGACACACAGAGGACAGACACACAGGGGACGGACACACAGAGGAGGGACACACAGAGGACGGACACACAGAGGACAGACACACAGGGGATGGACACACAGGGGACGGACACACTGGGGACAGACACAGAGCACGGACGGACACACACAGAACGGACAGACACACAGAGGACGGACACACTGGGGATGGACACACAGAGGAGGGGCACACAGAGGACGGACGGACACACAGTGGACGGACACACAGGGGACGGACACACAGGGGACGGACACACAGGGGACAGACACATAGGGGACGGACACACAGGGGATGGACACACGGAGGACGGACACACGGAGGACGGACACACGGAGGACGGACACATAGGGGACGGACACACAGAGGACGGACACACTGAGGACGGACACACAGAGGACGGACACACAGAGGATGGACACATTGGGGACAGACACAAAGAGGAAGGGCACACAGGGGACGGACACACAGGGGACGGACACACAGAGTGCACAGGGGACGGACACACAGAGGACGGACACACAGGGGATGGACACACAGGGGACGGACACACGGAGGATGGACGGACACACGGGACGGACACACAGAGATCGGTCACACAGGGAACGGACAGACAGGGGATGGACACACAGGAGACGGACACACAGGGGACGGACACACAGAGGACGGGCACACAGGGGACGGACACACAGGGGACGGACACACAGGGGATGGACACACAGGGGACGGACACACGGAGGATGGACGGACACACGGGACGGACATACAGAGATCGGTCACACAGGGAACGGACAGACAGGGGGTGGACACACAGGTCGGACACACAGAGGATGGACACACAGAGGACGGACACACTGGGGACAGACACACAGCGGACGGGCACACAGGGGACGGACACACAGGAGATGGACACACAGGGGACGGACACACAGAGGACGGACACACAGGGGACGGACACACAGAGGACGGACGGACACACAGGGAATGGACACACAGGAGAGGGACACACAGAGGACGGACGGACAGAGGACGGACACACAGAGGACGGACACACAGGGGATGGACACAGGGCCCTGATGGACACATAGGTGATGGACACACTGGGGACAGACACAGAGAGCGGACAGACACACAGAGGATGGACACACAGGGGACTGACACACTGGGGACAGACACAGAGCACGGACGGACACACAGAGAACGGACAGACACACAGAGGATGGACACACTGGGGATGGAAACACAGAGGACGGACGGACACACAGGGGACGGACACACAGGGGACGGACACACAGGGGACGGACACATAGGGGACGGACACACAGGGGATGGACACACAGAGGACGGACACACGGAGGACGGACGGACACTCAGGGGACAGACACACAGAGGATGGACGGACACTCAGGGGACAGACACACAGAGGACAGACACACAGAGGACAGAGGGAGACTCAGGGGACAGACACACAGAGGACAGACACACAGAGGACGGACATACACAGGACGGATGGACACCCAGGGGACAGACACAAGGGGACGGACACACAGAGGACGGACACACACAGGACGGACGGACACCCAGGGGACAGACACAAGGGGACGGACACACACAGGACGGACGGACACTCGGGACAGACACACAGAGGACGGACGGACACTCGGGACGGACACTCAGGGGACAGACACACAGAGGACGGACGGACACACAGGGGACGGATGAACAGAGGACGGACACACCGACGACGGACACACAGGGGACGGACACACAGGGGACGGACACACAGAGGATGGACGGACACACAGAGGATGGACACATAGAGGACGGACACACAGGAGACGGACACACAGGGGACGGACAGACAGGGGATGGACACACAGGGGACAGACACACAGGGGACGGACACACAGAGGATGGACGGACACATAGAGGATGGACACACAGAGGACGGACACACAGGGGACGGACAGACAGGGGATGGACACACAGGGGACGGACACACGGGGGACGGACACACAGAGGACGGACACCCAGGGGACGGACACACAGAGGATGGACGGACACACTGGGGATGGACACACAGGGGACGGACACCCAGGGGACGGACACACGGGTCGGACACACAGAGGACGGACACACAGGGGACGGACACAAAGAGGACGGACACAGAGGGGACGGACACACAGAGGACGGACACACAGAGGACGGACACACAGAGGACGGACACACAGAGGATGGACACACATGAGATGGACCCACAGGGGACGGACACACAGAGGATGGACGGACACACGGGACGGACACACACAGGACGGACACACAGGGGACGGACACACAGGGGACGGACACACAGAGGATGGACACACAGAGGACGGACACACAGAGGATGGACACACAGGAGATGGACCCATAGGGGACGGACACACGGAGGACGGACACACAGGGGACGGACACACAGAGGACGGACACACAGGGGACGGACACACAGAGGATGGACACACGGGAGATGGACACACAGAGGACGGACACACAGAGGACGGACACACAGAGGATGGACCCACAGGGGACGGACACACGGAGGACGGACACACAGAGGACGGACACACAGACGATGGACGGACACACAGGGGATGGACACACAGAGGACAGACACACAGAGGACGGACACACTGGGGACAGACACACAGCGGACGGGCACCCACGGGACGGACAGACAGGAGATGGACACACAGGGGGCGGACACACAGGGGACGGACGCACAGAGTTCGGACGCACAGAGGATGGACGGACACACAGAGGATGGACACATAGAGGACGGACACACAGGAGACGGACACACAGGGGACGGACAGACAGGGGATGGACACACAGGGGACAGACACACAGGGGACGGACACACAGAGGATGGACGGACACATAGAGGATGGACACACAGAGGACGGACACACAGGGGACGGACAGACAGGGGATGGACACACAGGGGACGGACACACGGGGGACGGACACACAGAGGACGGACACCCAGGGGACGGACACACAGAGGATGGACGGACACACTGGGGATGGACACACAGGGGACGGACACCCAGGGGACGGACACACGGGTCGGACACACAGAGGACGGACACACAGGGGACGGACACAAAGAGGACGGACACAGAGGGGACGGACACACAGAGGACGGACACACAGAGGACGGACACACAGAGGACGGACACACAGAGGATGGACACACATGAGATGGACCCACAGGGGACGGACACACAGAGGATGGACGGACACACGGGACGGACACACACAGGACGGACACACAGGGGACGGACACACAGGGGACGGACACACAGAGGATGGACACACAGAGGACGGACACACAGAGGATGGACACACAGGAGATGGACCCATAGGGGACGGACACACGGAGGACGGACACACAGGGGACGGACACACAGAGGACGGACACACAGGGGACGGACACACAGAGGATGGACACACGGGAGATGGACACACAGAGGACGGACACACAGAGGACGGACACACAGAGGATGGACCCACAGGGGACGGACACACGGAGGACGGACACACAGAGGACGGACACACAGACGATGGACGGACACACAGGGGATGGACACACAGAGGACAGACACACAGAGGACGGACACACTGGGGACAGACACACAGCGGACGGGCACCCACGGGACGGACACACAGGAGATGGACACACAGGGGGCGGACACACAGGGGACGGACGCACAGAGTTCGGACGCACAGAGGATGGACGGACACACAGGGATGGACGGACAGAGGACGGACACACAGAGGACGGACACACAGAGGACAGACACACAGGGGATGGACGCACAGGGGACGGACACACTGGGGACAGACACAGAGCACGGACGGACACACACAGAACGGACAGACACACAGAGGACGGACACACTGGGGATGGACACACAGAGGACGGGCACACAGAGGACGGACGGACACACAGTGGACGGACACACAGGGGACGGACACACAGGGGACGGACACATAGGGGACGGACACACAGGGGATGGACACACGGAGGACGGACACACGGAGGACGGACACACGGAGGACGGACACATAGGGGACGGACACACAGGGGACGGACACACTGAGGACGGACACACAGAGGACGGACACACAGACGATGGACACATTGGGGACAGACACACAGAGGAAGGGCACACAGGGGACGGACACACAGGGGACGGACACACAGAGTGCACAGGGGACGGACACACAGTGGACGGACACACAGGGGATGGACACACAGGGGACGGACACACGGAGGATGGACGGACACACGGGACGGACACACAGAGATCAGTCACACAGGGAACGGACAGACATGGGATGGACACACAGTGAACGGACACACGGAGGACGGACACACAGAGGACGGACACACAGAGGACGGACACACAGTGGACGGACACACAGAGGACGGACACACAGAGGACGGACACATTGGGGACAGACACACAGAGGACGGGCACACAGGGGACGGACACACAGGGGACGGACACACAGAGGACGGACACACAGGGGATGGACACACAGGGGACGGACACACGGAGGATGGACGGACACACGGGACGGACACACAGAGATCGGTCACACAGGGAACGGACAGACAGGGGATGGACACACAGAGGTCGGACATACAGAGGATGGACACACAGAGGACGGACACACTGGGGACAGACACACAGCGGACGGGTACACAGGGGACGGACACACAGGGGACGGACACACAGAGGACGGACACACAGGGGACGGACACACAGAGGACGGACGGACACACAGGGAATGGACACACAGGAGAGGGACACACAGAGGACGGACGGACAGAGGACGGACACACAGAGGACGGAGACACAGGGGATGGACACAGGGACCTGATGGACACATAGGTGATGGACACACTGGGGACAGACACAGAGAGCGGACAGACACACAGAGGATGGACACACAGGGGGCTGACACACTGGGGACAGACACAGAGCACGGACGGACACACAGAGAACGGACAGACACACAGAGGACGGACACACTGGGGATGGACACACAGGGGACGGACACACAGGGGATGGACACACGGGGGACGGGCACACAGAGGACGGACACCCAGGGGACGGACACACAGAGGATGGACGGACACACTGGGGATGGACACACAGGGGACGGACACCCAGGGGACGGACACACGGGTCGGACACACAGAGGACGGACACACAGGGGACGGACACACAGAGGACGGACACACAGGGGACGGACACACAGAGGACGGACACACAGAGGATGGACACACTGGGGATGGAAACACAGAGGACGGGCACACAGAGCACGGACGGACACACAGAGAACGGACAGACACACAGAGGATGGACACACTGGGGATGGAAACACAGAGGACGGGCACACAGAGGACGGACGGACACACGGGACGGACACACAGGGGACGGACACATAGGGGACGGACACACAGGGGGCGGACACAGGGGAGATGGACAAACAGAGGACGGACACACAGAGGACGGACACACAGAGGATGGACACACATGAGATGGACCCACAGAGGATGGACGGACACACGGGACGGACACACAGAGGACGGACACACAGGGGACGGACACACAGGGGACGGACACACAGAGGATGGACACACAGAGGACGGACACACAGAGGATGGACACACTGGGGATGGAAACACAGAGGACGGGCACACAGAGCACAGACGGACACACAGAGAACGGACAGACACACAGAGGATGGACACACTGGGGATGGAAACACAGAGGACGGGCACACAGAGGACGGACGGACACACGGGACGGACACACAGGGGACGGACACATAGGGGACGGACACACAGGGGATGGACACACAGAGGACGGACACACGGAGGACGAACACACTGAGTATGGACACATAGAGGACGGACACACAGGGGACGGACACACAGGGGACGGACACACAGGGGACGGACACACAGAGTACACAGGGGACGGACACACAGAGGACGGACACACAGGGGATGGACACACAGGGGACGGACACACGGAGGCTGGACGGACACACAGAGATCGGTCACACAGGGAACGGACACACAGGGGACGGACACACAGGGGACGGACACACAGGGGACGGACACACAGAGTGCACAGGGGACGGACACACAGAGGACGGACACACAGGGGATGGACACACAGAGGACGGACACACAGGGGATGGACACACAGGGGACGGACACACGGAGGACGGACACACAGGGGACGGACACACAGAGGACGGACACACAGGGGACGGACACACAGGGGGCGGACACACAGGGGGCGGACACACGAGGATGGACACACAGGGGACAGACACACGGAAGACGGACATCAAGGGGACAGGCACACAGGGGACGAACACACAGAGGACGGACACACAGAGGACGGACACACAGAGGACGGACACACAGGGGACGGACACACAGGGGACGGGCACACAGAGGACGGACACACTGGGGACATACACACAGGGGACGGACACACAGGGGACAGACACACAGGAGATGGACACACAGGGACGGACACTCATAGGATGAACACACAGGGGATGGACACACAGGGGATGGACACACAGGGGACGGATCACAGAGGACAGACATACAGAGGACGGACACACAGAGGACGGACACACAGGGGACGAACACTCAGAGGACGGACATACAGAGGACGGACACACAGGGGACGGACTCACAGGGGACGGACATACAGAGGACGGACACACAGGGGACGGACTCACAGGGGACGGGCACACAGGGGGCGGACACACAGGGGACGGACACACAGAGGACGGACACACAGGGGACGGACACACAGGGGACAGACACACAGGGGGCGGACACACAGGGGACGGACACACAGAGGACGGACACACAGGGGACGGACACACAGGGGACAGACACACAGGGGACGGACACACAGGGGACAGACACACAGAGGACGTACACACAGGGTTTGGACACACAGGGGACGGACACACAGGGGACGGACACACAGGGGATGGACACACAGAGGACGGACACACAGCGGACGGACACACAGGGGACGGACACACAGGGGACAGACACACAGGGGACAGACACAAGGGGACAGACACAAGGGGACGGACACACAGAGGACGGACACCCAGGGGACGGACACCCAGGGGACAGACACAAGGGGACAGACACAAGGGGACAGACACACAGCGGACGGACACCCAGGGGACGGACACACAGGGGACGGACACACAGGGGACGGACACACAGAGGACGGACACACAGGGGACGGACACACTGGGGATGGACACACAGAGGACGGACACACAGGGGACGGACACACTGGGGATGGACACACAGAGGACGGACACACAGCGGACGGACACACAGGGGACGGACACACAGGGGACGGACACACTGGGGATGGACACACAGGGGACGGACACACAGAGGACGGACACACAGGGGACGGACACACTGGGGATGGACACACATAGGACGGACACACAGGGGACGGACACACTGGGGATGGACACACAGAGGACGGACACACAGCGGACGGACACACAGAGGACGGACACACAGGGGACAGACACACAGGGGGCGGACACACAGGGGACGGACACACAGAGGACGGACACACAGGGGACGGACACACAGGGGACAGACACACTGGGGACGGACACACAGGGTTTGGACACACAGGGGACGGACACACAGGGGACGGACACACAGGGGACGGACACACAGAGGATGGACGGACACACAGGGGACGGACACACGGAGGACGGACACACAGAGGATGGATGGACACACAGGGGACGGACACACAAGGGATGGACACACAGGGGACGGACACACGGAGGACGGACACACGGAGGACGGGCACACAGGGGACGGACACACAGAGGACGGACACACAGGGGGCGGACACACAGGGGACGGACACTCAGGGGACGGACAAACAGGGGACGGACACGCGGGACGGACACACAGGGGACGGACTCACAGAGGGCGGACACACAGGCGGCGGACACACAGAGGATGGACACACAGAGGACGGACGGACACACAGGTGATGGACACACAAGGGACGGACACACGGAGAACGGACACACAGAGGACGGACACATAGAGGACGGACACACAGGGACGGACACACAGGACGGACGGACACACAGGGGACGGACACACAGAGGACGGACACACAGAGGACGGACACATAGAGGACGGACACACAGGGGACGGACACACAGGGGACGGACACACAGGGGACAGACACACAGGGGACAGACACAAGGGGACAGACACACAGGGGACGGACACCCAGGGGACAGACACACAGGGGACAGACACACAGGGGACGGACACCCAGGGGACAGACACACAGGGGACAGACACCCAGGGGACAGACACACAGGGGACGGACACCCAGGGGACGGACACCCAGGGGACAGACACAAGGGGACAGACACCCAGGGGACGGACACCCAGGGGACAGACACAAGGGGACAGACACCCAGGGGACGGACACACAGGGGACGGACACCCAGGGGACAGACACACAGGGGACAGACACCCAGGGGACGGACACCCAGGGGACAGACACCCAGGGGACGGACACACAGGGGACGGACACCCAGGGGACGGACACCCAGGGGACAGACACACAGGGGACGGACACACAGGGGACGGACACCCAGGGGACGGACACCCAGGGGACAGACACACAGGGGACGGACACACAGGGGACGGACACACAGAGTACACAGGGGACGGACACACAGAGGACGGACGGACACACAGGGGACGGACACACAGAGGACGGACGGACAGGGGACGGACACCCAGGGGACGGACACCCAGGGGACGGACACCCAGGGGACGGACACACAGAGGACGGACACCCAGGGGACGGACACCCAGGGGACGGACACCCAGGGGACGGACACACAGAGGACGGACACCCAGGGGACGGACACCCAGGGGACGGACACCCAGGGGACGGACACACAGGGGACGGACACACAGAGGACGGACACCCAGGGGACGGACACACAGGGGACGGACACACAGGGGACAGACACAAGGGGACAGACACAAGGGGACAGACACACAGGGGACAGACACCCAGGGGACAGACACAAGGGGACAGACACACAGGGGACAGACACCCAGGGGACAGACACAAGGGGACGGACACCCAGGGGACGGACACACAGGGGACGGACACACAGGAGATGGACACACAGGGACGGACACTCATAGGATGAACACACAGGGGATGGACACACAGGGGATGGACACACAGGGGACGGATCACAGAGGACAGACATACAGAGGACGGACACACAGAGGACGGACACACAGGGGACGAACACTCAGAGGACGGACATACAGAGGACGGACACACAGGGGACGGACTCACAGAGGACGGACACACAGGGGACGGACACACAGGGGACGGACTCACAGGGGACGGGCACACAGGGGGCGGACACACAGGGGACGGACACACAGAGGACGGACACACAGGGGACGGACACACAGGGGACAGACACACAGGGGGCGGACACACAGGGGACGGACACACAGAGGACGGACACACAGGGGACAGACACACAGGGGACGGACACACAGGGGACAGACACACAGAGGACGTACACACAGGGTTTGGACACACAGGGGACGGACACACAGGGGACGGACACACAGGGGATGGACACACAGAGGACGGACACACAGCGGACGGACACACAGGGGACGGACACACAGGGGACAGACACACAGGGGACAGACACAAGGGGACAGACACAAGGGGACGGACACACAGAGGACGGACACCCAGGGGACGGACACCCAGGGGACAGACACAAGGGGACAGACACAAGGGGACAGACACACAGCGGACGGACACCCAGGGGACGGACACACAGGGGACGGACACACAGGGGACGGACACACAGAGGACGGACACACAGGGGACGGACACACTGGGGATGGACACACAGAGGACGGACACACAGGGGACGGACACACTGGGGATGGACACACAGAGGACGGACACACAGCGGACGGACACACAGGGGACGGACACACAGGGGACGGACACACTGGGGATGGACACACAGGGGACGGACACACAGAGGACGGACACACAGGGGACGGACACACTGGGGATGGACACACAGAGGACGGACACACAGGGGACGGACACACTGGGGATGGACACACAGAGGACGGACACACAGCGGACGGACACACAGAGGACGGACACACAGGGGACAGACACACAGGGGGCGGACACACAGGGGACGGACACACAGAGGACGGACACACAGGGGACGGACACACAGGGGACAGACACACAGGGGACGGACACACAGGGGACAGACACACAGAGGACGTACACACAGGGTTTGGACACACAGGGGACGGACACACAGGGGACGGACACACAGGGGACGGACACACAGAGGATGGACGGACACACAGGGGACGGACACACGGAGGACGGACACACAGAGGATGGATGGACACACAGGGGACGGACACACAAGGGATGGACACACAGGGGACGGACACACGGAGGACGGACACACGGAGGACGGGCACACAGGGGACGGACACACAGAGGACGGACACACAGGGGGCGGACACACAGGGGACGGACACACAGGGGACGGACAAACAGGGGACGGACACGCGGGACGGACACACAGGGGACGGACTCACAGAGGGCGGACACACAGGCGGCGGACACACAGAGGATGGACACACAGAGGACGGACGGACACACAGGTGATGGACACACAAGGGACGGACACACGGAGAACGGACACACAGAGGACGGACACATAGAGGACGGACACACAGGGACGGACACACAGGACGGACGGACACACAGGGGACGGACACACAGAGGACGGACACACAGAGGACGGACACACAGAGGACGGACACATAGAGGACGGACACACAGGGGACGGACACACAGGGGACGGACACACAGGGGACAGACACACAGGGGACAGACACAAGGGGACAGACACACAGGGGACGGACACCCAGGGGACAGACACACAGGGGACAGACACACAGGGGACGGACACCCAGGGGACAGACACACAGGGGACAGACACCCAGGGGACAGACACACAGGGGACGGAGACCCAGGGGACGGACACCCAGGGGACAGACACAAGGGGACAGACACCCAGGGGACGGACACCCAGGGGACAGACACAAGGGGACAGACACCCAGGGGACGGACACACAGGGGACGGACACCCAGGGGACAGACACACAGGGGACAGACACCCAGGGGACGGACACCCAGGGGACAGACACAAGGGGACAGACACACAGGGGACGGACACCCAGGGGACAGACACACAGGGGACAGACACCCAGGGGACAGACACACAGGGGACAGACACAAGGGGACAGACACACAGGGGACGGACACCCAGGGGACAGACACACAGGGGACAGACACAAGGGGACAGACACACAGGGGACAGACACCCAGGGGACAGACACAAGGGGACGGAGACACACAGGGGACGGACACCCAGGGGACAGACACACAGGGGACGGACACCCAGGGGACGGACACACAGGGGACGGACACCCAGGGGACAGACACACAGGGGACAGACACAAGGGGACAGACACACAGGGGACGGACACCCAGGGGACAGACACACAGGGGACAGACACCCAGGGGACAGACACCCAGGGGACGGACACACAGGGGACGGACACCCAGGGGACGGACACCCAGGGGACAGACACACAGGGGACGGACACACAGGGGACGGACACCCAGGGGACGGACACCCAGGGGACAGACACACAGGGGACGGACACACAGGGGACGGACACACAGAGTACACAGGGGACGGACACACAGAGGACGGACGTACACACAGGGGACGGACACACAGAGGACGGACGGACAGGGGACGGACACCCAGGGGACGGACACCCAGGGGACGGACACCCAGGGGACGGACACACAGAGGACGGACACACAGAGGACGGACACCCAGGGGACGGACACCCAGGGGACGGACACCCAGGGGACGGACACACAGAGGACGGACACCCAGGGGACGGACACCCAGGGGACGGACACCCAGGGGACGGACACACAGGGGACGGACACACAGAGGACGGACACCCAGGGGACGGACACACAGGGGACGGACACACAGGGGACAGACACAAGGGGACAGACACAAGGGGACAGACACACAGGGGACAGACACCCAGGGGACAGACACAAGGGGACAGACACACAGGGGACAGACACCCAGGGGACAGACACAAGGGGACGGACACCCAGGGGACGGACACACAGGGGACGGACACCCAGGGGACAGACACACAGGGGACGGACACACAGGGGACAGACACAAGGGGACGGACACACAGGGGACAGACACAAGGGGACGGACACCCAGGGGACAGACACACAGGGGACAGACACAAGGGGACGGACACCCAGGGGACGGACACACGGGACGGACACCCAGGGGACAGACACAAGGGGACGGACACACAGGGGACGGACACCCAGGGGACAGACACACAGGGGACAGACACACAGGGGACAGACACAAGGGGACGGACACCCAGGGGACGGACACACAGGGGACGGACACCCAGGGGACAGACACAAGGGGACAGACACACAGGGGACAGACACAAGGGGACGGACACCCAGGGGACGGACACACAGGGGACAGACACAAGGGGACAGACACACAGGGGACAGACACAAGGGGACGGACACCCAGGGGACGGACACCCAGGGGACAGACACAAGGGGACAGACACAAGGGGACGGACACCCAGGGGACAGACACCCAGGGGACAGACACAAGGGGACGGACACACAGGGGACGGGCACACGGAGGACGGACGGACACACAGGTGATGGACACACAAGGGACGGACACACAGAGGACGGACACACAGAGGACGGACACACAGGGGACGGACACACAGGGGATAGACACACAGGGGACGGACACACAGAGTACACAGGGGACGGACACACAGGGGACGGACACACAGGGGACGGACACACAGAGTACACAGGGGACGGACACACAGGGGACGGACACACAGGGGACGGACACACAGAGGACGGACACACAGGGGACGGACACAAGGGGACAGACACACAGCGGACGGACACCCAGGGGACAGACACCCAGGGGACAGACACAAGGGGACGGACACACAGAGGACGGACACCCAGGGGACGGACACCCAGGGGACAGACACAAGGGGACGGACACAAGGGGACGGACACACAGCGGACGGACACCCAGGGGATGGACACAAAGAGGACGGACACACAGGGGACGGACACACAGAGGACGGACACACAGGGGACGGACACACAGGGGACGGACACACAGAGGATGGACACACAGAGGACGGACACCCAGGGGATGGACACACAGAGGACGGACACACAGGGGACGGACACACAGAGGACGGACACACAGGGGACGGACACACAGGGGACGGACACACAGAGGACGGACACACAGAGGACGGACACCCAGGGGATGGACACACAGAGGACGGACACACAGGGGACGGACACACAGAGGACGGGCACACAGGGGACGGACACACAGGGGACGGACACACAGCGGACGGACACACAGAGGACGGACACACAGGGGACGGACACACAGGGGACGGACACACAGGGGACGGACACACGGGACGGACACACAGAGGACGGACACACAGGGGACGGACACACAGGGGACGGACACACAGGGGACGGACACACGGGACGGGCACACAGAGGACGGACACACAGCGGACGGGCACACAGGGGACGGACACACAGGGGACAGACCCACAGGGGACGGACACACAGAGGATGGACGGACACACAGGACGGACACACAGAGGACGGACACACAGGGGACGGACACACGGGACGGACACACAGAGGATGGACACACAGAGGACGGACACACAGAGGATGGACACACAGGAGATGGACCCACAGGGGACGGACACACGGAGGACGGACACACGGAGGACGGACACACAGAGGACGGACACACAGGGGACGGACAGACAGGGGACGGACACACAGGAGATGGACCCACAGGGGACGGACACACCGAGGACGGACACACAGAGGACGGACACACAGGGGATGGACACACAGAGGACAGACACACAGAGGAAGGACACACTGGGGACAGACACACAGAGGACGGACACACAGGGGACGGACACACAGAGGATGGACGGACACACAGAGGACGGACACACAGGGGATGGACACACAGAGGACAGACACACAGCGGACGGGCACACACGGGACGGACACACAGGAGATGGACACACAGGGGGCGGACACACGGGACGGACGCACAGAGGTCGGACGCACAGAGGACGGACGGACACACAGGGATGGACACACAGGAGAGGGACACACAGAGGATGGACGGACAGAGGACGGACACACAGAGGACGGACACACAGAGGACAGGCACACAGGGGATGGACACACAGGGGTTGGACACACTGGGGACAGACACAGAGAGCGGACAGACACACAGGGGACGGACGAACAGAGGACGGACACACCGACGACGGACACACAGGGGACGGACGGACACTCAGGACGGACACACAGAGGACGGACACACAGAGGACGGACACACAGAGGACGGACACACAGCGGACGGACACACAGCGGACGGACACACAGGGGACGGACACACAGAGGACGGACACACAGAGGACGGACACACAGGGGACGGACAATTAAGGGGTCGGACACACAGAGGGCGGACGGACGGACACTCAGGGGACAGACACAAAGACGACGGACACACAAGGGGACGGACACACAGACGACGGACACATAGAGGATGGACACACAGACGATGGGCACACAGAGGACGGACGGACACACAGGGGACAAACACACCGAGGACGGACACACAGAGAACGGAGGGACACTCAGGGGACGGACACACAGAGGACGGACGGACACTCGGGACGGACACACAGAGGACGGACGGAGAGAGGACGGCCACACAGACGACAGACACACAGAGGACGGACGGACACTCAGGGGATGGACACACAGAGGACGGACACACAGAGGACGGATGGACACTCAGGGGACGGACACACAGAGGACGGACGGACACTCAAGGGACGGATACATGGAGGAAGGACACATAGGGGACGGACACACAGAGGACGGACACACCGAGGACGTACACATTGGGGACAGACACACAGAGGACGGGCACACAGGGGACGGACACACAGGGATGGACACACAGAGGACGGACACACGGGATGGACACACAGAGGACGGACGGACACTCGGGACGGACACACAGAGGACGGACGGACAGAGGACGGACACACAGAGGACGGACACACAGAGGACGGACACAGGGACTGGACGGTCACATAGGGGATGGACACACTGGGGACAGACACAGAGAGCGGACAGACACACAGAGGATGGACACACAGGGGACGGACACACTGGGGACAGACACAGAGCACGGACGGACACACAGAGAATGGACAGACACACTGGGGACGGACACACTGGGGATGGACACACAGAGGACGGGCACACAGAGGACGGACACACAGGGGACGGACACACAGGGGACGGACACACAGAGGACGGACACACAGAGGACGGACACACAGAGGACGGACACACAGAGGACGGACAGACATGGGACGGACACACAGGGGACGGACATACAGGGGACGGACACACAGGGGACGGACACACGGGGCGGACACACAGGGGACGGACACACTGGGGATGGACACACAGGGGACGGACACACAGAGGACGGACGGACACACTGGGAAGGGACATACAGAGGACGGACGGGCAGGGGACGGACACACAGGACGGGCGGACACACGGGACGGACACACAGAGGACGGACGGACAGGACGGACACACAGGGAACGGACGGACGGGATGGACACACGGGACGGACGGACGCACAGAGGACGGAGGGACACTCAGGGGACGGACACATAGAGGACGGACGGACACTCAGGGGACGGACACACAGAGGACGGACGGAGAAAGGACGGTCACACAGACGACAGACACACAGAGGACGGACGGACCCTCGGGACGGACACACGGGACGGACACACAGGAGCGGACACACAGGGGGCGGACACACAGGGGGCGGACACACAGGGGACAGACACACGGAAGACGGACACACAGGGGACGGACACACAGGACGGACACCCAGGGGACAGGCACATAGGGGACGAACACACAGAGAACGGACACACAGAGGACGGACACACAGTGGACGGACACACAGGGGATGGACACACAGAGGACGGACATACAGGGAACGGACACACGGGACGGACACACAGGGGGCGGACACACAGGGGACGGACACACTGGGGATGGACGCACAAGGGACGGACACACAGAGGACGGACACACAGAGGACGGAAGGACACACTGGGGATGGACACACAGAGGACGGGCACACAGAGGACGGACACACAGGGGACGGACACACAGAGGACGGACAGACAGGGGACGGACACACAGAGGACGGACGGACACACGGGACGGATACACAGAGGACGGACACACAGAGGACGGACAGACAGGGTCGGACACACGGGACGGACACACAGAGGACGGACAGACAGGGGACGGACAAACAGAGGACGGACACACAGAGGACGGGCACACAGGGGACGGACACACGGGACGGACACACGGAGGATGGACGGACACACGGGACGGACACACAGATCGGTCACACAGGGAACGGACACACAGGGGGCGGACCCACAGGGGGCGGACACACAGGGGGCGGACACACAGGGGACGGACACACTGTGGATGGACACACAAGGGACGGACACACAAGGGACGGACACACAGGGGACGGACACACAGAGGACGGACGGGCAGGGGACGGACACACAGAGGACGGACGGACACACGGGACGGACACACAGAGGACGGACGGACACACAGGGAACGGACGGACGGGATGGACACACGGGACGGATGGACGCACAGAGGACGGAGGGACACTCAGGGGACGGACACATAGAGGACGGACGGACACTCAGGGGACGGACACACAGAGGACGGACGGAAACTCGGGACGGACACACAGAGGACGGACACACAGAGGACGGATGGACACTCAGGGGACGGACACACAGAGGACGGACGGACACTCAGGGGATGGACGGACAGAGGACGGACACACAGAGGACGGACACAGGGGATGGACACAGGGACTGGACGGTCACATAGGGGATGGACACACTGGGGACAGACACAGAGAGCGGACAGACACACAGAGGATGGACCCACAGGGGACGGACACACAGAGGACGGACACACGGGACGGACACACAGGGGACGGACACACAGAGGACGGACACACGGCGGACGGACACACGGCGGACGGACACACAGGGGACGGACACACAGGGGACGGGACACACAGGGGATGGACACACAGAGGATGGACGGACACACAGAGGATGGACACACAGAGGACGGACACACAGGAGACGGACACACAGGGGACAGACACACAGAGGACGGACACACAGAGGACGGACACACAGAGGACGGACACACAGAGGGCGGACACACAGAGGATGGACATATTGGGGACAGACACACAGGGGACAGACACACAGAGGACGGACACACAGAGGACGGACACACGGCGGACGGACAGACAGGGGATGGAAACACAGGGGACGGACACACAGGGGACGGACACACAGGGGACGGACACACGGCGGACGGACATACAGAGGACGGACACACGGCGGAAGGACAGACGGGACGGACACACAGAGGACGGACACACGGCGGACGGACAGACAGTGGACGGACACACAGGGGACAGACCCACAGGGGACGGACACACAGAGGACGGACACACAGGGGACGGACACACAGGGGACGGACACATAGAGGATGGACACACAGAGGACGGACACACGGCGGACGGACACACAGGGGACGGACACACGGAGGACGGACACACTGGGGACGGACACATAGGGGACGGACACACAGGGGATGGACACACAGAGGACGGACACACTGGGGACAGACACACAGGGTACGGACACACAGAGGACGGACACACGGCGGACGGACAGACGGGATGGACACACAGGGGACGGACACACAGGGGACGGACACACAGGGGACAGACACACAGGGGACGGACACACAGAGGATGGACACACAGGGGACGGTCACACGGAGGACGGACACACGGAGGACGGACACACAGGGGACGGACACACGGCGGACGGACACACAGACGATGGACGGACACACAGGGGACGGACACACAGAGGATGGACACACAGAGGACGGACACACAGAGGATGGACACACAGGAGATGGACCCACAGGGGACGGACACACGGAGGACGGACACACGGAGGACGGACACACAGGGGACGGACACACAGAGGGCGGACACACGGGAGATGGACACACAGAGGATGGACACGCAGGAGATGGACCCACAGGGACGGACACACGGAGGACGGACACACAGGGGACGGACACACTGGGGACAGACACACAGGGGACGGACACACAGGGGACGGACGCACAGAGGCCGGACGCACAGAGGACGGACACACAGACCATGCACGGACACACAGGGGATGGACACACAGGGGATGGACTCACAGAGGACGGACACACAGAGGACGGACACACTGGGGACAGACACACAGCGGACGGGCACACACGGGACAGACACACAGGAGATGGACACACAGGGGACGGACGCACAGGGGACGGACGCACAGAGGACGGACGCACAGACGACGGACGGACACACGGATGGACACACAGGAGAGGGACACACAGAGGACGGACGGACAGAGGACGGACACACAGAGGACGGACACACAGGAGAGGGACACACAGAGGACGGACGCACAGAGGACGGACACACAGGAGAGGGACACACAGAGGACGGACGCACAGAGGACGGACACACAGTGGATGGACACACAGAGGACGGACACACGGAGGACGGACACACGGGACGGACACACAGGGGGCGGACACACAGGAGCGGACACACAGGGAACGGACACACAGGGGATGGACACACAGTGGACGGACACACGGAGGACGGACACACGGGACGGACACACAGGGGGCGGACACACAGGAGCGGACACACAGGGGGCGGACACACAGGGGGCGGACACACAGGGGACGGACACACAGAGGACGGACACACAGGAGAGGGACACACAGAGGACGGACGCACAGAGGACGGACACACAGTGGATGGACACACAGAGGACGGACACACGGAGGACGGACACACGGGACGGACACACAGGGGGCGGACACACAGGAGCGGACACACAGGGAACGGACACACAGGGGATGGACACACAGTGGACGGACACACGGAGGACGGACACACGGGACGGACACACAGGGGGCGGACACACAGGAGCGGACACACAGGGGGCGGACACACAGGGGGCGGACACACAGGGGACAGACACACGGAAGACGGACACACAGGGGACGGACACATAGGGGACGAACACACAGAGAACGGACACACAGAGGACGGACACACAGTGGACGGACACACAGTGGACGGACACACAGGGGATGGACACACAGGGGACGGACATACAGGGAACGGACACACAGGGGACGGACACACAGGGGGCGGACACACAGGGGACGGACACACAGACGATGGACGGACACACAGGGGATGGACACACAGAGGACGGACACACAGAGGACGGAAACACTGGGGACAGACACACAGCGGACGGGCACACACGGGACGGACACACAGGAGAAGGACACACAGGGGACGGACGCACAGAGGACGGAGGGACACACAGGGATGGACACACAGGAGAGGGACACACAGAGGACGGACGGACAGAGGACGGACACACAGGGGACGGGACATACAGGGGACGGACACACAGAGGATGGACAGACACACAGAGGACGGACACACGGGACGGACACACAGAGGATGGACGGACACACAGAGGACGGACACACAGGGGACGGACACACAGGGGACGGACAGACAGGGGATGGACACACGGGGGACAGACACACAGAGGACGAACACACAGGGGGCGGACACACAGAGGATGGACGGACACACAGGGGACGGACACACAGAGGACGGACACACAGGGATGGACACACAGAGGATGGACACACAGAGGACGGACACACAGAGGATGGACACACAGGAGATGGACCCACAGGGGACGGACACACGGAGGACAGACACACGGAGGACGGACACACAGGGGACGGACACACAGAGGACGGACACACGGGATGGACACACAGAGGATGGACGCACAGAGGACGGACACACAGAGGATGGACACACGGGAGATGGACACACAGAGGACGGACACACAGAGGATGGACACACGGGAGATGGACACACAGAGGACGGACACACAGAGGATGGACACACGGGAGATGGACACACAGAGGACGGACACACAGGGGACGGACACACGGCGGACGGACACACAGACGATGGACGGACACACAGGGGACGGACGCACAGAGGATGGACACACAGAGGACGGACACACAGAGGATGGACCCACAGGGGACGGACACACGGAGGCCGGACACACGGAGGACGGACACACAGGGGACGGACACACAGAGGGCGGACACACGGGAGATGGACACACAGAGGATGGACACGCAGGAGATGGACCCACAGGGACGGACACACGGAGGACGGACACACAGGGGACGGACACACTGGGGACAGACACACAGGGGACGGACACACAGGGGACGGACACACAGAGGACGGACGCACAGAGGACGGACACACAGACCATGCACGGACACACAGGGGATGGACACACAGGGGATGGACTCACAGAGGACGGACACACAGAGGACGGACACACTGGGGACAGACACACAGCGGACGGGCACACACGGGACGGACACACAGGAGATGGACACACAGGGGACGGACGCACAGGGGACGGACGCACAGAGGACGGACGCACAGACGACGGACGGACACACGGATGGACACACAGGAGAGGGACACACAGAGGACGGACGGACAGAGGACGGACACACAGGGGACGGACACACGGAGGATGGACGGACACACGGGACGGACACACAGGGAACGGACAGACAGGGGATGGACACACAGTGGACGGACACACGGAGGACGGACACACGGGACGGACACACAGGGGGCGGACACACAGGAGCGGACACACAGGGGGCGGACACACAGGGGGCGGACACACAGGGGACAGACACACGGAAGACGGACACACAGGGGACGGACACATAGGGGACGAACACACAGAGAACGGACACACAGAGGACGGACACACAGGAACGGACAGACAGGGGATGGACACACAGTGGACGGACACACGGAGGACGGACACACGGGACGGACACACAGGGGGCGGACACACAGGAGCGGACACACAGGGGGCGGACACACAGGGGGCGGACACACAGGGGACAGACACACGGAAGACGGACACACAGGGGACGGACACATAGGGGACGAACACACAGAGAACGGACACACAGAGGACGGACACACAGTGGACGGACACACAGGGGATGGACACACAGGGGACGGACATACAGGGAATGGACACACAGGGGACGAACACACAGGGGGCGGACACACTGGGGATGGACACACAAGGGACGGACACACAAGGGACGGACACACAGAGGACGGACGGAAACACTGGGAAGGGACACACAGAGGACGGACAGGCAGGGGACGGACACACAGAGGACGGACGGACACACAGGGGACGGACACACAGAGGACGGACGGACGGGATGGACACACGGGACGGACGGACGCACAGAGGACGGAGGGACACTCGGGACGGACACATAGAGGACGGACGGACACTCAGGGGACGGACACACAGAGGACGGACGGAGAGAGGACGGTCACACAGACGACAGACACACAGGGGACGGACGGACACTCGGGACGGACACACAGAGGACGGACGGACACACAGAGGACGGACACACAGAGGACGAACGGACACTCAGGGGACGGACACAGAGGACGGATGGACACTCAGGGGACGGACACACAGAGGACGGACGGACACACAGAGGACGGACACAGGGTATGGACACAGGGACTGGACGGTCACATAGGGGACGGACACACTGGGGATGGACACACAGAGGACGGGCACACAGAGGACGGACACACTGGGGACAGACACAGAGCACGGACGGACACACAGAGAATGGACAGACACACAGAGGACGGACACACAGGGGACTGACACGCAGAGGACGGACACACTGGGGATGGACACACAGAGGACGGGCACACAGAGGACGGACACACAGGGGACGGACACACAGGGGACGGACACACAGAGGACGGACAGACAGGGGACGGACACACAGAGGACGGACAGACACACGGGACGGACACACAGAGGACGGACACACAGAGGACGGACACACAGAGGACGGACAGACAGGGGACGGACACACGGGACAGACACACAGAGGGCGGACAGACGGGATGGACACACAGAGGACGGACACACCGAGGATGGACACACAGGGGACGGACACACAGGAGATGGAAACACAGGGATGGACACACAGTGACAGACACACAGAGGACGGACACACAGGGGATGGACACACAGGGGACGGACACACAGAGGACGGACCCACACGGGCTGGACACACAGAGGGGCGGACACACAGGGGATGGACACACGGGACGGACACACGGAGGATGGACGGACACACGGGACGGACACACAGATCGGTCACACAGGGAACGGACAGACAGGGGATGGACACACAGTGGACGGACACACAGGGGGCGGACACACGGGCGGACACACAGGGGGCGGACACACAGGGGGCGGACACACAGGGGACAGACACACGGAAGACGGACACACAGGGGGCGGACACACAGGGGGCGGACACACAGGGGACAGACACACGGAAGACGGACACACAAGGGACGAACACACAGAGAACGGACACACAGAGGACGGACGGACACACTGGGAAGGGACACACAGAGGACGGACGGGCAGGGGACGGACACACAGAGGACGGACGGACACACAGGGGACGGACACACAGAGGACGGACGGGCAGGGGACGGACACACAGGGAACGGACGGACGGGATGGACACACGGGACGGACGGACGCACAGAGGACGGAGGGACACTCAGGGGACGGACACATAGAGGACGGACGGACACTCAGGGGACGGACACACAGAGGACGGGCGGAGAGAGGACGGTCACACAGACGACAGACACACAGAGGGCGGACGGACCATCGGGACGGACACACGGGACGGACACACAGGGGGCGGACACACAGGAGCGGACACA
Organism: Scyliorhinus torazame; assembly: GCF_047496885.1. Lineage (NCBI taxonomy): Eukaryota > Metazoa > Chordata > Chondrichthyes > Carcharhiniformes > Scyliorhinidae > Scyliorhinus > Scyliorhinus torazame. Next base: position 146,957,354 of record NC_092720.1, on the reverse strand, counting down.
CAGGGGGCGGACACACAGGGGGCGGACACACAGGGGACAGACACACGGAAGACGGACACACAGAGGACGGACACCCAGGGGACAGGCACATAGGGGACGAACACACAGAGAACGGACACACAGAGGACGGACACACAGTGGACGGACACACAGGGGATGGACACACAGGGGACGGACATACAGGGAACGGACACACAGGGGACGGACACACAGGGGGCGGACACACAGGGGACGGACACACTGGGGACGGACACACAGGGGACGGACACACTGGGGATGGACACACAAGGGACGGACACACAGGGGGCGGACACACAGCGGACGGACACACTGGGGACGGACACACAGGGGACGGACACACAGGGGACAGACACACGGAAGACGGACACACAGAGGACGGACACCCAGGGGACAGGCACATAGGGGACGAACACACAGAGAACGGACACACAGAGGACGGACACACAGTGGACGGACACACAGGGGATGGACACACAGGGGACGGACATACAGGGAACGGACACACAGGGGACGGACACACAGGGGGCGGACACACAGGGGACGGACACACTGGGGACGGACACACAGGGGACGGATACACTGGGGATGGACACACAAGGGACGGACACACAGGGGGCGGACACACTGGGGACGGACACACAGGGGACGGACACACTGGGGATGGACACACAAGGGACGGACACACAGGGAACGGACACACAGGGGACGGACACACAGGGGGCGGACACACGGGGCGGACACACAGGGGACGGACACACAGGGGACGGACACACTGGGGATGGACACACAGGGGACGGACACACAGAGGACGGACGGACACACGGGGAAGGGACACACAGAGGACGGACGGGCAGGGGACGGACACACAGAGGACGGACGGACACACATGGGACGGACACACAGAGGACGGACGGACGGGACGGACACACAGGGAACGGACGGACGGGATGGACACACGGGACGGACGGACGCACAGAGGACGGAGGGACACTCAGGGGACGGACACATAGAGGACGGACGGACACTCAGGGGACGGACACACAGAGGACGGACGGAGAGAGGACGGTCACACAGACTACAGACACACAGAGGACGGACGGACACTCGGGACGGACACACAGAGGACGGACGGACACAGAGAGGACGGACACACAGAGGACGGACGGACACTCAGGGGACGGACACACAGAGGACGGACGGACACTCAGGGGACGGACACACAGAGGACGGACACACAGTGGATGGACACACAGGGGACGGACACACGGAGGACGGACACACGGGACGGACACACAGGGGGCGGACACACAGGAGCGGACACACAGGGGGCGGACACACAGGGGGCGGACACACAGGGGACAGACACACGGAAGACGGACACACAGGGGACGGACACATAGGGGACGAACACACAGAGAACGGACACACAGAGGACGGACACACAGTGGACGGACACACAGTGGACGGACACACAGGGGATGGACACACAGGGGACGGACATACAGGGAACGGACACACAGGGGACGGACACACAGGGGGCGGACACACAGGGGACGGACACACAGACGATGGACGGACACACAGGGGATGGACACACAGAGGACGGACACACAGAGGACGGACACACTGGGGACAGACACACAGCGGACGGGCACACACGGGACAGACACACAGGAAAGGACACACAGGGGACGGACACACAGGGGACGGACGCACAGAGGACGGACGCACAGAGGACGGACGCACAGAGGACGGAGGGACACACAGGGATGGACACACAGGAGAGGGACACACAGAGGACGGACGGACAGAGGACGGACACACAGGGGACGGGACATACAGGGGACGGGACATACAGGGGACGGACACACAGAGGATGGACAGACACACAGAGGACGGACACACAGGGGACGGACACACAGAGGATGGACGGACACACAGAGGACGGACACACAGGGGATGGACACACAGGGGACGGACAGACGGGGATGGACACACAGGGGACAGACACACAGAGGACGGACACACAGGGGGCGGACACACAGAGGATGGATGGACACACAGGGGACGGACACACAGAGGACGGACACACAGGGATGGACACACAGAGGATGGACACACAGAGGATGGACACACAGGAGATGGACCCACAGGGGACGGACACACGGAGGACGGACACACAGGGGACGGACACACAGAGGACGGACACACAGGGGATGGACACACAGGGGATGGACACACAGGGGACGGACACACAGAGGATGGACACACGGGAGATGGACACACAGAGGACGGACACACAGAGGACGGACACACAGAGGACGGACACACGGCGGACGGACACACAGACGATGGACGGACACACGGAGGACGGACACACAGGGGACGGACACACAGGGGACGGACACACAGGGGATGGACACACAGGGGACGGACACACAGGGGACGGACACACGGAGGATGGACGGACACACGGGACGGACACACAGGGAACGGACAGACAGGGGATGGACACACAGTGGACGGACACACGGAGGACGGACACACGGGACGGACACACAGGGGGCGGACACACAGGAGCGGACACACAGGGGGCGGACACACAGGGGGCGGACACACAGGGGACAGACACACGGAAGACGGACACACAGGGGACGGACACACAGAGGACGGACACCCAGGGGACAGGCACATAGGGGACGAACACACAGAGAACGGACACACAGAGGACGGACACACAGTGGACGGACACGCAGGGGATGGACACACAAGGGACGGACACACAGGGGACGGACACACAGAGGACGGACGGACACACTGGGAAGGGACACACAGAGGACGGACGGGCAGGGGACGGACACACAGAGGACGGACGGACACACAGGGGACGGACACACAGAGGACGGACGGACGGGACGGACACACAGGGAACGGACGGACGGGATGGACACACTGGACGGACGGACGCACAGAGGACGGAGGGACACTCAGGGGACAGACACATAGAGGACGGACGGACACTCAGGGGACGGACACACAGAGGACGGGCGGAGAGAGGACGGTCACACAGACGACAGACACACAGAGGGCGGACGGACCCTCGGGACGGACACACGGGACGGACACACAGGGGGCGGACACACAGGGGGCGGACACACAGGGGACAGACACACGGAAGACGGACACACAGAGGACAGACACCCAGGGGACAGGCACATAGGGGACGAACACACAGAGAACGGACACACAGATGACGGACACACAGTGGACGGACACACAGGGGATGGACACACAGGGGACGGACATACAGGGAACGGACACACAGGGGACGGACACACAGGGGGCGGACACACTGGGGACGGACACACTGGGGACGGACACACAGGGGACGGACACACTGGGGATGGACACACAAGGGACGGACACACAGGGGGCGGACACACAGGGGACGGACACACTGGGGACGGACACACAGGGGACGGACACACTGGGGATGGACACACAAGGGACGGACACACAGGGAACGGACACACAGGGGACGGACACACAGGGGGCGGACACACAGGGGGCGGACACACAGGGGGCGGACACACAGGGGACGGACACACAGGGGACGGACACACTGGGGATGGACACACAAGGGACGGACACACAGGGGACGGACACACAGAGGACGGACGGACACACTGGGAAGGGACACACAGAGGACGGACGGGCAGGGGACGGACACACAGAGGACGGACGGACACACAGGGGACGGACACACAGAGGACGGACGGACGGGACGGACACACGGAACGGACGGACGGGATGGACACACGGGACGGACGGACGCACAGAGGACGGAGGGACATTCAGGGGACAGACACAGAGAGGACGGACGGACACTCAGGGGACGGACACACAGAGGACGGACGGAGAGAGGACGGTCACACAGACTACAGACACACAGAGGACAGACGGACACTCGGGACGGACACACAGAGGACGGACGGACACACAGAGGACGGACACACAGAGGACGGACGGACACTCAGGGGACGGACACACAGAGGACGGACGGACACTCAGGGGACGGACACACAGAGGACGGACGGACACACAGAGGACGGACACAGGGGATGGACACAGGGACTGGACGGTCACATCGGGGATGGACACACTGGGGACAGACACAGAGAGCGGACAGACACACAGAGGACGGACGCACAGAGGACGGACACACAGTGGATGGACACACAGGGGACGGACACACGGAGGACGGACACACGGGACGGACACACAGGGGGCGGACACACAGGAGCGGACACACAGGGGGCGGACACACAGGGGGCGGACACACATGGGACAGACACACGGAAGAAGTACACACAGGGGACGGACACATAGGGGACGAACACACAGAGAACGGACACACAGAGGACGGACACACAGTGGACGGACACACAGTGGACGGACACACAGGGGATGGACACACAGGGGACGGACATACAGGGAACGGACACACAGGGGACGGACACACAGGGGGCGGACACACAGGGGACGGACACACAGACGATAGACGGACACACAGGGGATGGACACACAGAGGACGGACACACAGTGGACGGACACACAGTGGACGGACACACAGGGGATGGACACACAGGGGACGGACATACAGGGAACGGACACACAGGGGACGGACACACAGGGGGCGGACACACAGGGGACAGACACACAGACGATGGACGGACACACAGGGAACGGACACACAGGGGACGGACACACAGACGATGGACGGACACACAGGGGATGGACACACTGGGGACAGACACACAGCGGACGGGCACACACGGGACGGACACACAGGAGAAGGACACACAGGGGACGGACACACAGGGGACGGACGCACAGAGGACGGACGCACAGAGGACGGACGCACAGAGGACGGAGGGACACACAGGGATGGACACACAGGAGAGGGAGACACAGAGGACGGACGGACAGAGGACGGACACACAGGGGACGGGACATACAGGGGACGGACACACAGAGGATGGACAGACACACAGAGGACGGACACACAGGGGACGGACACACAGAGGATGGACGGACACACAGAGGACGGACACACAGGGGATGGACACACAGGGGACGGACAGACAGGGGATGGACACACAGGGGACAGACACACAGGGGGCGGACACACAGAGGATGGACGGACACACAGGGGACGGACACACAGAGGACGGACACACAGGGATGGACACACAGAGGATGGACACACAGAGGACGGACACACAGAGGATGGACACACAGGAGATGGACCCACAGGGGACGGACACACGGAGGACAGGCACACGGAGGACGGACACACAGGGGACGGACACACAGAGGACGGACACACAGGGGATGGACACACAGAGGATGGACGCACAGAGGACGGACACACAGAGGATGGACACACGGGAGACGGACACACAGAGGACGGACACACAGAGGACGGACACACAGAGGACGGACACACAGAGGATGGACCCACAGGGGACGGACACACGGAGGACGGACACACGGAGGACGGACACACAGGGGACGGACACACAGAGGACGGACACACGGAGGACGGACACACGGGAGATGGACCCACAGGGACGGACACACGGAGGACGGACACACGGGACGGACACACTGGGGACAGACACACAGGGGACGGACACACAGGGGACGGACGCACAGAGGACGGACACACAGGGGATGGACACACAGGGGATGGACTCACAGAGGACGGACACACAGAGGACGGACACACTGGGGACAGACACACAGCGGACGGGCACACACGGGACGGACACACAGGAGATGGACACACAGGGGACGGACGCACAGGGGACGGACGCACAGAGGACGGACGCACAGACGACGGACGGACACACGGATGGACACACATGAGAGGGACACACAGAGGACGGACGGACAGAGGACGGACACACAGAGGATGGACACACAGGGGACGGACACACGGAGGATGGACGGACACACGGGACGGACACACAGGGAACGGACAGACAGGGGATGGACACACAGTGGACGGACACACGGAGGACGGACACACGGGACGGACACACAGGGGGCGGACACACAGGAGCGGACACACAGGGGGCGGACACACAGGGGGCGGACACACAGGGGGCGGACACACAGGGGACGGACACACAGAGGACGGACGGACACACTGGGAAGGGACACACAGAGGACGGACGGGCAGGGGCCGGACACACAGAGGACGGACGGACACACAGGGGACGGACACACAGAGGACGGACGGACACACAGGGGACGGACACACAGAGGACGGACGGACGGGACGGACACACGGAACGGACGGACGGGATGGACACATGGGACGGACGGACGCACAGAGGACGGAGGGACACTCAGGGGACGGACACATAGAGGACGGACGGACACTCAGGGGACGGACACACAGAGGACGGACGGAGAGAGGACGGTCACACAGACGACAGACACACAGAGGACGGACGGACACTCGGGACGGACACACAGAGGACGGACGGACACACAGAGGACGGACACACAGAGGACGGACGGACACTCAGGGGACGGACACACAGAGGACGGACGGACACACGGATGGACACACATGAGAGGGACACACAGAGGACGGACGGACAGAGGACGGACACACAGAGGATGGACACACAGGGGACGGACACACGGAGGATGGACGGACACACGGGACGGACACACAGGGAACGGACAGACAGGGGATGGACACACAGTGGACGGACACACGGAGGACGGACACACGGGACAGACACACAGGGGGCGGACACACAGGAGCGGACACACAGGGGGCGGACACACAGGGGGCGGACACACAGGGGGCGGACACACAGGGGACGGACACACAGAGGACGGACGGACACACTGGGAAGGGACACACAGAGGACGGACGGGCAGGGGCCGGACACACAGAGGACGGACGGACACACAGGGGACGGACACACAGAGGACGGACGGACACACAGGGGACGGACACACAGAGGACGGACGGACGGGACGGACACACGGAACGGACGGACGGGATGGACACATGGGACGGACGGACGCACAGAGGACGGAGGGACACTCAGGGGACGGACACATAGAGGACGGACGGACACTCAGGGGACGGACACACAGAGGACGGACGGAGAGAGGACGGTCACACAGACGACAGACACACAGAGGACGGACGGACACTCGGGACGGACACACAGAGGACGGACGGACACACAGAGGACGGACACACAGAGGACGGACGGACACTCAGGGGACGGACACACAGAGGACGGACGGACACACAGAGGACGGACACACAGGGGACGGACGGACACACAGAGGACGGACACAGGGGAAGGACACAGGGACTGGACGGTCACATAGGGGATGGACACACTGGGGACAGACACAGAGAGCGGACAGACACACAGAGAACGGACAGATACACAGAGGACGGACACACTGGGGATGGACACACAGAGGACGGGCACACAGAGGACGGACACACTGGGGACAGACACAGAGCACGGACGGACACACAGAGAATGGACAGACACACAGAGGACGGACACACTGGGGATGGACACACAGAGGACGGGCACACAGAGGACGGACACACAGGGGACGGACACACAGGGGACGGACACACAGGGGACGGACACACAGAGGACGGACACACGGGATGGACACACAGGGGACGGACACACAGAGGACGGACGGACACACGGGACGGACACACAGAGGACGGACACACAGAGGACGGACACACAGAGGACGGACAGACAGGGGACGGACACACGGGACAGACACACAGAGGACGGACAGACGGGATGGACACACAGAGGACGGACACACCGAGGATGGACACACAGGGGACGGACACACAGGAGATGGACACACAGGGACGGACACACAGGGGACGGACACACAGGGACGGACACACAGGGACGGACACACAGAGGACGGACACACAGAGGATGGATACACGGGGGACGGACACACAGGGGACGGACACACAGAGGACGGACCCACAGGGGCTGGACACACAGGGGACGGACACACGGAGGATGGACGGACACACGGGACGGACACACAGATCGGTCACACAGGGAACGGACAGACAGGGGATGGACACACAGTGGACGGACACACAGGGGGCGGACACAGGGGGCGGACACACAGGGGGCGGACACACAGGGGACAGACACACGGAAGACGGACACACAGGGGACGGACACACAGAGGACGGACACCCAGGAGACAGGCACATAGGGGACGAACACACAGAGAACGGACACACAGAGGACGGACACACAGTGGACGGACACACAGGGGATGGACACACAGGGGACGGACACACTGGGGATGGACACACAAGGGACGGACACACAGGGGACGGACACACAGAGGACGGACGGACACACTGGGAAGGGACACACAGAGGACGGACGGGCAGGGGACGGACACACAGAGGACGGACGGACACACAGGGGACGGACACACAGAGGACGGACGGACGGGACGGACACACAGGGAACGGACGGACGGGATGGACACACGGGACGGACGGACGCACAGAGGACGGAGGGACACTCAGGGGACGGACACATAGAGGACGGACGGACACTCAGGGGACGGACACACAGAGGACGGGCGGAGAGAGGACGGTCACACAGACGACAGACATACAGAGGACGGACGGACCCTCGGGACGGACACACGGGACGGACGGACACTCAGGGGACGGACACACAGAGGACGGACGGACACACAGAGGACGGACACAGGGTATGGACACAGGGACTGGACGGTCACATAGGGGACGGACACACTGGGGATGGACACACAGAGGACGGGCACACAGAGGACGGACACACTGGGGACAGACACAGAGCACGGACGGACACACAGAGAATGGACAGACACACAGAGGACGGACACACAGGGGACTGACACGCAGAGGACGGACACACTGGGGATGGACACACAGAGGACGGGCACACAGAGGACTGACACACAGGGGACGGACACACAGGGGACGGACACACAGAGGACGGACAGACAGGGGACGGACACACAGAGGACGGACAGACACACGGGACGGACACACAGAGGACGGACACACAGAGGACGGACACACAGAGGACGGACAGACAGGGGACGGACACACGGGACAGACACACAGAGGGCGGACAGACGGGATGGACACACAGAGGACGGACACACCGAGGATGGACACACAGGGGACGGACACACAGGAGATGGAAACACAGGGATGGACACACAGTGACAGACACACAGAGGACGGACACACAGGGGATGGACACACAGGGGACGGACCCACACGGGCTGGACACACAGAGGGGCGGACACACAGGGGATGGACACACGGGACGGACACACGGAGGATGGACGGACACACGGGACGGACACACAGATCGGTCACACAGGGAACGGACAGACAGGGGATGGACACACAGTGGACGGACACACAGGGGGCGGACACACGGGCGGACACACAGGGGGCGGACACACAGGGGGCGGACACACAGGGGACAGACACACGGAAGACGGACACACAGGGGGCGGACACACAGGGGGCGGACACACAGGGGACAGACACACGGAAGACGGACACACAAGGGACGAACACACAGAGAACGGACACACAGAGGACGGACGGACACACTGGGAAGGGACACACAGAGGACGGACGGGCAGGGGACGGACACACAGAGGACGGACGGACACACAGGGGACGGACACACAGAGGACGGACGGGCAGGGGACGGACACACAGGGAACGGACGGACGGGATGGACACACGGGACGGACGGACGCACAGAGGACGGAGGGACACTCAGGGGACGGACACATAGAGGACGGACGGACACTCAGGGGACGGACACACAGAGGACGGGCGGAGAGAGGACGGTCACACAGACGACAGACACACAGAGGGCGGACGGACCATCGGGACGGACACACGGGACGGACACACAGGGGGCGGACACACAGGAGCGGACACACAGGGGGCGGACACACAGGGGGCGGACACACAGGGGACAGACACACGGAAGACGGACACACAGAGGACGGACACCCAGGGGACAGGCACATAGGGGACGAACACACAGAGAACGGACACACAGAGGACGGACACACAGTGGACGGACACACAGGGGATGGACACACAGGGGACGGACATACAGGGAACGGACACACAGGGGACGGACACACAGGGGGCGGACACACAGGGGACGGACACACTGGGGACGGACACACAGGGGACGGACACACTGGGGATGGACACACAAGGGACGGACACACAGGGGGCGGACACACAGCGGACGGACACACTGGGGACGGACACACAGGGGACGGACACACAGGGGACAGACACACGGAAGACGGACACACAGAGGACGGACACCCAGGGGACAGGCACATAGGGGACGAACACACAGAGAACGGACACACAGAGGACGGACACACAGTGGACGGACACACAGGGGATGGACACACAGGGGACGGACATACAGGGAACGGACACACAGGGGACGGACACACAGGGGGCGGACACACAGGGGACGGACACACTGGGGACGGACACACAGGGGACGGATACACTGGGGATGGACACACAAGGGACGGACACACAGGGGGCGGACACACTGGGGACGGACACACAGGGGACGGACACACTGGGGATGGACACACAAGGGACGGACACACAGGGAACGGACACACAGGGGACGGACACACAGGGGGCGGACACACGGGGCGGACACACAGGGGACGGACACACAGGGGACGGACACACTGGGGATGGACACACAGGGGACGGACACACAGAGGACGGACGGACACACTGGGAAGGGACACACAGAGGACGGACGGGCAGGGGACGGACACACAGAGGACGGACGGACACACATGGGACGGACACACAGAGGACGGACGGACGGGACGGACACACAGGGAACGGACGGACGGGATGGACACACGGGACGGACGGACGCACAGAGGACGGAGGGACACTCAGGGGACGGACACATAGAGGACGGACGGACACTCAGGGGACGGAAACACAGAGGACGGACGGAGAGAGGACGGTCACACAGACTACAGACACACAGAGGACGGACGGACACTCGGGACGGACACACAGAGGACGGACGGACACACAGAGGACGGACACACAGAGGACGGACGGACACTCAGGGGACGGACACACAGAGGACGGACGGACACTCAGGGGACGGACACACAGAGGACGGACACACAGTGGATGGACACACAGGGGACGGACACACGGAGGACGGACACACGGGACGGACACACAGGGGGCGGACACACAGGAGCGGACACACAGGGGGCGGACACACAGGGGGCGGACACACAGGGGACAGACACACGGAAGACGGACACACAGGGGACGGACACATAGGGGACGAACACACAGAGAACGGACACACAGAGGACGGACACACAGAGGACGGACACACAGTGGACGGACACACAGTGGACGGACACACAGGGGATGGACACACAGGGGACGGAAATACAGGGAACGGACACACAGGGGACGGACACACAGGGGGCGGACACACAGGGGACGGACACACAGACGATGGACGGACACACAGGGGATGGACACACAGAGGACGGACACACAGAGGACGGACACACTGGGGACAGACACACAGCGGACGGGCACACACGGGACAGACACACAGGAGAAGGACACACAGGGGACGGACACACAGGGGACGGAAGCACAGAGGACGGACGCACAGAGGACGGACGCACAGAGGACGGAGGGACACACAGGGATGGACACACAGGAGAGGGACACACAGAGGACGGACGGACAGAGGACGGACACACAGGGGACGGGACATACAGGGGACGGGACATACAGGGGACGGACACACAGAGGATGGACAGACACACAGAGGACGGACACACAGGGGACGGACACACAGAGGATGGACGGACACACAGAGGACGGACACACAGGGGATGGACACACAGGGGACGGACAGACAGGGGATGGACACACAGGGGACAGACACACAGAGGACGGACACACAGGGGGCGGACACACAGAGGATGGACGGACACACAGGGGACGGACACACAGAGGACGGACACACAGGGATGGACACACAGAGGATGGACACACAGAGGATGGACACACAGGAGATGGACCCACAGGGGACGGACACACGGAGGACGGACACACAGGGGACGGACACACAGAGGACGGACACACAGGGGATGGACACACAGGGGATGGACACACAGGGGACGGACACACAGAGGATGGACACACGGGAGATGGACACACAGAGGACGGACACACAGAGGACGGACACACAGAGGACGGACACACAGAGGACGGACACACGGCGGACGGACACACGGAGGACGGACACACAGGGGACGGACACACAGGGGACGGACACACAGGGGATGGACACACAGGGGACGGACACACAGGGGACGGACACACGGAGGATGGACGGACACACGGGACGGACACACAGGGAACGGACAGACAGGGGATGGACACACAGTGGACGGACACACGGAGGACGGACACACGGGACGGACACACAGGGGGCGGACACACAGGAGCGGACACACAGGGGGCGGACACACAGGGGGCGGACACACAGGGGACAGACACACGGAAGACGGACACACAGGGGACGGACACACAGAGGACGGACACCCAGGGGACAGGCACATAGGGGACGAACACACAGAGAACGGACACACAGAGGACGGACACACAGTGGACGGACACGCAGGGGATGGACACACAAGGGACGGACACACAGGGGACGGACACACAGAGGACGGACGGACACACTGGGAAGGGACACACAGAGGACGGACGGGCAGGGGACGGACACACAGTGGACGGACGGACACACAGGGGACGGACTCACAGAGGACGGACGGACGGGACGGACACACAGGGAACGGACGGACGGGATGGACACACTGGACGGACGGACGCACAGAGGACGGAGGGACACTCAGGGGACAGACACATAGAGGACGGACGGACACTCAGGAGACGGACACACAGAGGACGGGCGGAGAGAGGACGGTCACACAGACGACAGACACACAGAGGGCGGACGGACCCTCGGGACGGACACACGGGACGGACACACAGGGGGCGGACACACAGGGGGCGGACACACAGGGGACAGACACACGGAAGACGGACACACAGAGGACAGACACCCAGGGGACAGGCACATAGGGGACGAACACACAGAGAACGGACACACAGATGACGGACACACAGTGGACGGACACACGGGATGGACACACAGGGGACGGACATACAGGGAACGGACACACAGGGGACGGACACACAGGGGGCGGACACACAGGGGACGGACACACTGGGGACGGACACACAGGGGACGGACACACTGGGGATGGACACACAAGGGACGGACACACAGGGGGCGGACACACAGGGGACGGACACACTGGGGACGGACACACAGGGGACGGACACACTGGGGATGGACACACAAGGGACGGACACACAGGGAACGGACACACAGGGGACGGACACACAGGGGGCGGACACACAGGGGGCGGACACACAGGGGGCGGACACACAGGGGACGGACACACTGGGGATGGACACACAAGGGACGGACACACAGGGGACGGACACACAGAGGACGGACGGACACACTGGGAAGGGACACACAGAGGACGGACGGGCAGGGGACGGACACACAGAGGACGGACGGACACACAGGGGACGGACACACAGAGGACGGACGGACGGGACGGACACACGGAACGGACGGACGGGATGGACACACGGGACGGACGGACGCACAGAGGACGGAGGGACATTCAGGGGACAGACACAGAGAGGACGGACGGACACTCAGGGGACGGACACACAGAGGACGGACGGAGAGAGGACGGTCACACAGACTACAGACACACAGAGGACAGACGGACACTCGGGACGGACACACAGAGGACGGACGGACACACAGAGGACGGACACACAGAGGACGGACGGACACTCAGGGGACGGACACACAGAGGACGGACGGACACTCAGGGGACGGACACACAGAGGACGGACGGACACACAGAGGACGGACACAGGGGATGGACACAGGGACTGGACGGTCACATCGGGGATGGACACACTGGGGACAGACACAGAGAGCGGACAGACACACAGAGGACGGACGCACAGAGGACGGACACACAGTGGATGGACACACAGGGGACGGACACACGGAGGACGGACACACGGGACGGACACACAGGGGGCGGACACACAGGAGCGGACACACAGGGGGCGGACACACAGGGGGCGGACACACATGGGACAGACACACGGAAGACGGACACACAGGGGACGGACACATAGGGGACGAACACACAGGGAACGGACACACAGAGGACGGACACACAGTGGACGGACACACAGTGGACGGACACACAGGGGATGGACACACAGGGGACGGACATACAGGGAACGGACACACAGGGGACGGACACACAGGGGGCGGACACACAGGGGACGGACACACAGACGATAGACGGACACACAGGGGATGGACACACAGAGGACGGACACACAGTGGACGGACACACAGTGGACGGACACACAGGGGATGGACACACAGGGGACGGACATACAGGGAACGGACACACAGGGGACGGACACACAGGGGGCGGACACACAGGGGACGGACACACAGACGATGGACGGACACACAGGGAACGGACACACAGGGGACGGACACACAGACGATGGACGGACACACAGGGGATGGACACACTGGGGACAGACACACAGCGGACGGGCACACACGGGACGGACACACAGGAGAAGGACACACAGGGGACGGACACACAGGGGACGGACGCACAGAGGACGGACGCACAGAGGACGGACGCACAGAGGACGGAGGGACACACAGGGATGGACACACAGGAGAGGGAGACACAGAGGACGGACGGACAGAGGACGGACACACAGGGGACGGGACATACAGGGGACGGACACACAGAGGATGGACAGACACACAGAGGACGGACACACAGGGGACGGACACACAGAGGATGGACGGACACACAGAGGACGGACACACAGGGGATGGACACACAGGGGACGGACAGACAGGGGATGGACACACAGGGGACAGACACACAGGGGGCGGACACACAGAGGATGGACGGACACACAGGGGACGGACACACAGAGGACGGACACACAGGGATGGACACACAGAGGATGGACACACAGAGGACGGACACACAGAGGATGGACACACAGGAGATGGACCCACAGGGGACGGACACACGGAGGACAGGCACACGGAGGACGGACACACAGGGGACGGACACACAGAGGACGGACACACAGGGGATGGACACACAGTGGACGGACACACAGTGGACGGACACACAGGGGACGGACACACAGGGGGCGGACACACAGGGGGTGGACACACAGGGGACAGACACACGGAAGACGGACACACAGGGGACGGACACCCAGGAGACAGGCACATAGGGGACGAACACACAGAGAACGGACACACAGAGGACGAACACACAGTGGACGGACACGCAGGGGATGGACACACAGGGGACGGACACACTGGGGATGGACACACAAGGGACGGACACACAGGGGACGGACACACAGAGGACGGACGGACACACTGGGAAGGGACACACAGGACGGACGGGCAGGGGACGGACACACAGAGGACGGACGGACGGGACGGAAACACAGGGAACGGACGGACGGGATGGACACACGGGACGGACGGACACACAGGGGACGGACACACAGAGGACGGACGGACACACAGGGGACGGACACACAGAGGACGGACGGACGGGACGGACACACAGGGAACGGACGGACGGGATGGACACACGGGACGGACGGACGCACAGAGGACGGAGGGACACTCAGGGGACGGACACATAGAGGACGGACGGACACTCAGGGGACGGACACACAGAGGACGGGCGGAGAGAGGACGGTCACACAGACGACAGACACACAGAGGACGGACGGACGGGACGGACACACAGGGAACGGACGGACGGGATGGACACACGGGACGGACGGACGCACAGAGGACGGAGGGACACTCAGGGGACGGACACATAGAGGACGGACGGACACTCAGGGGACGGACACATAGAGGACGGACGGACCCTCGGGACGGACACACGGGACGGACACACAGGGGGCGGACACACAGGGGGCGGACACACAGGAGCGGACACACAGGGGGCGGACACACAGGAGCGGACACACAGGGGGCGGACACACAGGGGGCGGACACACAGGGGACAGACACACGGAAGACGGACACACAGAGGACGGACACACAGTGGACGGACACACAGTGGACGGACACACAGGGGATGGACACACAGGGGACGGACATACAGGGAACGGACACACAGGGGACGGACACACAGGGGACGGACACACAGGGGGCGGACACACAGGGGACGGACACACAGAGGACGGACACACAGAGGACGGACACACAGTGGACGGACACACAGTGGACGGACACACAGGGGATGGACACACAGGGGGCGGACACACAGGGGATGGACACACAAGGGACGGACACACAGGGGACGGACACACTGGGGATGGACACACAGAGGACGGACACACAAGGGACGGACACACAGGGGACGGACACACAGAGGACGGACGGACACACTGGGAAGGGACACACAGAGGACGGACGGGCAGGGGACGGACACACAGAGGACGGACGGACACACAGTGGACGGACACACAGAGGACGGACACACAGAGGACGGACACACAGGAGCGGACACACAGGGGGCGGACACACAGGGGGCGGACACACAGGGGACAGACACACGGAAGACGGACACACAGAGGACGGACACCCAGGGGACAGGCACATAGGGGACGAACACACAGAGAACGGACACAAAGAGGACGGACACACAGTGGACGGACACACAGTGGACGGACACACAGGGGATGGACACACAGGGGACGGACATACAGGGAACGGACACACAGGGGACGGACACACAGGGGACGGACACACAGGGGGCGGACACACAGGGGACGGACACACAGAGGACGGACACACAGAGGACGGACACACAGTGGACGGACACACAGTGGACGGACACACAGGGGATGGACACACAGGGGGCGGACACACAGGGGATGGACACACAAGGGACGGACACACAGGGGACGGACACACTGGGGATGGACACACAGAGGACGGACACACAAGGGACGGACACATAGGGGACGGACACACAGAGGACGGACGGACACACTGGGAAGGGACACACAGAGGACGGACGGGCAGGGGACGGACACACAGAGGACGGACGGACACACAGAGGACGGACACACAGAGGACGGACGGACGGGACGGACACACAGGGAACGGACGGACGGGATGGACACACGGGACGGACGGACGCACAGAGGACGGAGGGACATTCAGGGGACAGACACAGAGAGGACGGACGGACATTCAGGGGACGGACACACAGAGGACGGACGGAGAGAGGACGGTCACACAGACTACAGACACACAGAGGACGGACGGACACTCGGGACGGACACACAGAGGACGGACGGACACACAGAGGACGGACACACAGAGGACGGACGGACACTCAGGGGACGGACACACAGAGGACGGACGGACACTCAGGGGACGGACACACAGAGGACGGACGGACACACAGGGGATGGACACAGGGACTGGACGGTCACATAGGGGATGGACACACTGGGGACAGACACAGAGAGCGGACAGACACACAGAGAACGGACAGACACACAGAGGACGGGCACACAGAGGACGGGCACACAGAGGACGGACACACTGGGGACAGACACAGAGCACGGACGGACACACAGAGAACGGACAGACACACAGAGGATGGACACACTGGGGATCGACACACAGAGGACGGGCACACAGAGGACGGACACACAGGGGACGGACACACAGGGGACGGACACACAGGGGACGGACACACAGAGGACGGACACACAGAGGACGGACAGACAAGGGACGGACACACAGAGGACGGACGGACACACGGGATGGACACACAGAGGACGGACAGACAGGGGACGGACACACGGGACGGACACACAGAGGACGGACAGACAGGGGATGGACACACAGAGGACGGACACACCGAGGACGTACGCATTGGGGACAGACACACAGAGGACGGGCACACAGGGGACGGACACACAGGAGATGGACACACAGGGGACGGACACACAAGGGACGGACACACAGAGTACACAGGGGACGGACACACAGAGGACGGACCCACAGGGGATGGACACACGGGACGGACACACGGAGGATGGACGGACACAAGGGACGGAAACACAGATCGATCACACAGGGAACGGACAGACAGGGGGTGGACACACAGTGGGCGGACACACAGGGGGCGGACACACAGGGGGCGGACACACAGGGGGCGGACACACAGGGGGCGGACACACAGGGGGCGGACACACAGGGGACGAACACACAGAGAACGGACACACAGAGGACGGACACACAGTGGACGGACACGCAGGGGATGGACACACAGGGGACGGACATACAGGGGACGGACACACAGGGGGCGGACACACAGGGGACGGACACACTGGGGATGGACACACAAGGGACGGACACACAGGGGACGGACACACAGAGGACGGACGGGCAGGGGCCGGACACACAGAGGACGGACGGTCACACAGGGGACGGACACACAGAGGACGGACGGACACACAGGGGACGGACACACAGAGGACGGACGGACGGGACGGACACACAGGGAACGGACGGACGGGGTGGAAACACGGGACGGACGGACGCACAGAGGATGGAGGGACACTCAGGGGACGGACACATAGAGGACGGACGGACACACAGACGACAGACACACAGAGGACGGATGGACACTCGGGACGGACACACAGAGGACGGACACACAGAGGACGGATGGACACTCAGGGGACGGACACACAGAGGACGGACGGACACTCAGGGGACGGACGGACAGAGGACGGACACACAGAGGACGGACACAGGGGATGGACACAGGGACTGGACGGTCACATAGGGGATGGACACACTGGGGACAGACACAGAGAGCGGACAGACACACAGAGGATGGACCCACAGGGGACGGACACACGGGACGGACACACAGGGGACGGACACACAGAGGACGGACACACGGCGGACGGACACACGGCTGACGGACACACAGGGGACGGGACACACAGAGGATGGACACAGAGGACGGACACACAGGAGACGGACACACAGGGGACGGACAGACAGGGGACAGACACACAGGGGACGGACACACAGAGGATGGGTGGACACACAGAGGATGGACACACAGAGGACGGACACACAGGGGACGGACACACAGGGGACGGACACACAGAGGATGGACACAGAGGACGGACACACAGGAGAGGGACACACAGGGGACGGACACACAGAGGATGGACACAGAGGACGGACACACAGGAGACGGACACACAGGGGACGGACAGACAGGGGACAGACACACAGGGGACGGACACACAGAGGATGGGTGGACACACAGAGGATGGACACACAGAGGACGGACACACAGAGGACGAACAGACAGGGGATGGACACACGGGACGGACACACGGGGGACGGAGACACAGAGCACGGACACCCAAGGGACGGACACACAGAGGACGGACACACAGAGGATGGACACACAGAGGACGGACACACAGAGGACGGACACACAGAGGACAGACACACAGGGGGCGGACACACGGGAGATGGACACACAGAGGACGGACACACAGAGGACGGACACACAGAGGATGGACACACAGGAGATGGACCCACAGGGGACGGACACACAGAGGATGGACGGACACACAGGGGACGGACACACAGGGGATGGACACACAGAGGATGGACACACAGAGGATGGACACACAGGAGATGGACCCACAGGGGACGGACACACGGAGGACGGACACACGGAGGACGGACACACAGGGGACGGACACACAGAGGACGGACACACAGGGGACGGACACATAGGGGACGGACACACAGGGGATGGACACACGGAGGACGGACACACTGGGGACGGACACATAGGGGACGGGCACACAGGGGACGGACACACGGGACGGGACACACAGGGGACGGACACACAGAGGATGGACGGACACGGAGGATGGACACATAGAGGACGGACACACAGGAGACGGACAGACAGGGGATGGACACACGGGACAGACACACAGGGGACAGACACACAGGGGACGGACACACAGAGGATGGGCGGACACACAGAGGATGGACACACAGAGGACGGACACACAGGGGACGAACAGACAGGGGATGGACACACGGGACGGACACACGGGGGACGGACACACAGAGCACGGACACCCAAGGGACGGACACACAGAGGATGGACGGACACACTGGGGACGGACACACAGAGGACGGACACACAGAGGACGGACACACAGAGGACAGACACACAGGGGGCGGACACACGGGAGATGGACACACAGAGGACGGACACACAGAGGATGGACACACAGGAGATGGACCCACAGGGGTCGGACACACAGAGGATGGACGGACACACAGGGGACGGACACACAGAGGACGGACACACAGGGGACGGACACACAGAGGACGGACACACAGAGGACGGACACACAGAGGACGGACGCACAGAGGACAGACACACAGGGGGCGGACATACGGGAGATGGACACACAGAGGACGGACACACAGAGGACGGACACACTGAGGACGGACACACAGAGGACGGACACACAGGGGACGGACACACAGAGGACGGACACACAGAGGACGGACACACAGAGGACGGACGCACAGAGGACAGACACACAGGGGCGGACACACGGGAGATGGACACACAGAGGACGGACACACAGGGGACGGACACACAGAGGACGGACACACAGGGGACGGACACACAGAAGATGGACACACAGAGGACGGACACACAGAGGATGGACACACAGGAGATGGACCCACAGGGGACGGACACACGGAGGACGGACACACAGGGGACGGACACACAGACGATCGACGGACACACAGGGGATGGACACTCAGAGGACGGACACACAGAGGACAGACACACTGGGGACAGACACACAGCGGACGGGCACACACGGGACGGACACACAGGAGATGGACACACAGGGGACGGACACACAGGGGACGGACGCACAGAGGACGGACGCACAGAGGACGGACGGACACACAGGGATGGACACACAGGAGAGGGACACACAGAGGACGGACGGACACACAGAGGACGGACACACAAAGGACGGACACACAGGGGATGGACACAGGGACCGGATGGACACATAGGTGATGGACACACTGGGGACAGACACAGAGAGAAACAGACACACAGGGGATGGACACACGGGACGGACACACTGGGGACAGACACAGTGCACGGACGGACACACAGAGAACGGACAGACACACAGAGGACGGACACACTGGGGATGGACACACAGAGGACGGACACACAGAGGACGGACACACGGCGGACGGACAGACAGGGGATGGAAACACAGGGGACGGACACACAGGGGACGGACACACACAGGGGACAGACACACAGGGGACCCGACACACAGAGAATGGACACACAGAGGACGGAAAGACAGGGGATGGACACACAGGGGACGGACACAGGGGACGGACACACAGGGGACGGACACACAGGGGACGGACACACGGCGGACGGAGATACAGAGGACGGACACACAGCGGAAGGACAGACAGTGGACGGACACACAGGGGACAGACCCACAGGGGACGGACACAGAGGACGGACACACAGGGGACGGACACACAGGGGACGGACACACAGAGGATGGACACACAGAGGACGGACACACGGCGGACGGACACACAGGGGACGGACACATAGGGGACGGACACACAGGGGATGGACACACGGAGGACGGACACACTGGGGACGGACACATAGGGGACGGACACACAGGGGATGGACACAGAGGACGGACACACTAGGGACAGACACACAGGGTACGGACACACAGAGGACGGACACACGGCGGACGGACAGACGGGGTGGACACACAGGGGACGGACACACAGGGGACGGACACACAGGGGACGGAAACACAGGGGACGGACACACAGAGGATGGACACACAGGGGACGGACACACAGGGGACGGTCACACGGCGGACGGACACACGGAGGACGGGCACACAGGGGACGGTCACACGGCGGACGGACAGACAGGGGATGGACACAGGGGATGGACACACGGGGGACGGACACACGGGGGACGGACACACAGGGGACGGTCACACGGCGGACGGACACACGGAGGACGGACATACAGAGGACGGACACACGGCGGAAGGACAGACAGGGGACGGACACACAGGGGACGGACACACAGAGGACGGACACACGGCGGACGGACAGACAGGGGACGGACACACAGGGGACACACCCACAGGGGACGGACACACAGAGGACGGACACACAGGGGACGGACACACAGAGGACGGACACACAGAGGATGGACACACAGGAGATGGACACACGGAGGACAGACACACGGAGGACGGACACACAGGGGACGGACACACAGGGGACGGACACGCAGAGGACGGACACTCAGGGGATGGACACACGGGAGATGGACACACAGAGGACGGACACACAGAGGACGGACACACAGAGGATGGACACACAGGAGATGGACCCACAGGGGACGGACACAAGGAGGACGGACACACAAACGATGGACGGACACACAGGGGATGGACACACAGAGGACGGACACACAGGAGAAGGACACACAGGGGACGGACACACAGGGGACGGACGCACAGAGGACGGACGCACAGAGGATGGACGCACAGAGGACGGACGGACACACAGGGATGGACACACAGGAGAGGGACACACAGAGGACGGACAGACAGAGGACGGACACACAGAGGACGGACACACAGAGGACGGACAAACAGGGGATGGACACAGGGACCGGATGGACACATAGGTGATGGACACACTGGGGACAGACACAGAGAGAAACAGACACACAGGGGATGGACACACAGGGGACGGACACACTGGGGACAGACACAGAGCACGGACGGACACACAGAGAACGGACAGACACACAGAGGACGGAAACACTGGGGATGGACACACAGAGGACGGGCACACAGAGGACGGTCACACAGGGGACGGACACACAGTGGACGGACACATAGGGGACGGACACACGGGAGATGGACACACAGAGGACGGACACACAGAGGATGGACGGACACACAGGGGACGGATACACAGAGGACGGACACACAGGGGATGGACACACAGAGGATGGACACACAGAGGAAGGACACACAGGAGATGGACCCACAGGGGACGGACACACGGAGGACGGACACACGGAGGACGGACACACAGGGGACGGACACACAGAAGATCGACGGACACACAGAGGACGGACACACAGGGGACGGACACACAGGGGACGGACACACAGGGGATGGACACTCAGAGGACGGACACACAGGAGATGGACACACAGGGGACGGACACACAGGGGACGGACGCACAGAGGACGGACGCACAGAGGACGGACGCACAGAGGACGGACGGACACACAGGGATGGACACACAGGAGAGGGACACACAGAGGACGGACGCACAGAGGACGGACGGACACACAGGGATGGACACACAGGAGAGGGACACACAGAGGACGGACGGACAGAGGACGGACACACAGAGGACGGACACACAAAGGACTGACACACATGGGATGGACACAGGGACCGGATGGACACATAGGTGATGGACACACTGGGGACAGACACAGAGAGAAACAGACACACAGGGGATGGACACACGGGACGGACACACTGGGGACAGACACAGAGCACGGACGGACACACAGAGAACGGACAGACACACAGAGGACGGACACACTGGGGATGGACACACAGAGGACGGGCACACAGAGGACGGACACACAGGGGACGGACACATAGGGGACGGACACACAGGGGATGGCCACACAGAGGACGGACACACGGAGGATGGACACACGGAGGACGGACACATAGGGGACGGACACACAGAGGACGGACACACAGAGGATGGACACATTGGGGACAGACACACAGGGGACAGACACACAGAGGACGGACACACAGAGGACGGACACACGGCGGACGGACAGACAGGGGATGGAAACACAGGGGATGGACACACAGGGGACGGACACACTGGGGATGGACACACAAGGGACGGACACACAGGGGACGGACACACAGAGGACGGACGGACACACTGGGAAGGGACACACAGGACGGACGGGCAGGGGACGGACACACAGAGGACGGACGGACGGGACGGAAACACAGGGAACGGACGGACGGGATGGACACACGGGACGGACGGACACACAGGGGACGGACACACAGAGGACGGACGGACACACAGGGGACGGACACACAGAGGACGGACGGACGGGACGGACACACAGGGAACGGACGGACGGGATGGACACACGGGACGGACGGACGCACAGAGGACGGAGGGACACTCAGGGGACGGACACATAGAGGACGGACGGACACTCAGGGGACGGACACACAGAGGACGGGCGGAGAGAGGACGGTCACACAGACGACAGACACACAGAGGACGGACGGACCCTCGGGACGGATACACGGGACGGACACACAGGGGGCGGACACACAGGGGGCGGACACACAGAGGACGGACACACAGAGGACGGACACACAGGAGCGGACACACAGGGGGCGGACACACAGGGGACGGACACACAGGAGATGGACACACAGGAGATGGACACACAGGGGACGGACACACAGGGGACGGACACACACAGGGGACAGACACACAGGGGACCCGACACACACAGAATGGACACACAGAGGACGGAAAGACAGGGGATGGACACACAGGGGACGGACACAGGGGACGGACACACAGGGGACGGACACACGGCGGACGGAGATACAGAGGACGGACACACAGCGGAAGGACAGACAGTGGACGGACACACAGGGGACAGACCCACAGGGGACGGACACAGAGGACGGACACACAGGGGACGGACACACAGGGGACGGACACACAGAGGATGGACACACAGAGGACGGACACACGGCGGACGGACACACAGGGGACGGACACATAGGGGACGGACACACAGGGGATGGACACACGGAGGACGGACACACTGGGGACGGACACATAGGGGACGGACACACAGGGGATGGACACAGAGGACGGACACACTAGGGACAGACACACAGGGTACGGACACACAGAGGACGGACACACGGCGGACGGACAGACGGGGTGGACACACAGGGGACGGACACACAGGGGACGGACACACAGGGGACGGAAACACAGGGGACGGACACACAGAGGATGGACACACAGGGGACGGACACACAGGGGACGGTCACACGGCGGACGGACACACGGAGGACGGGCACACAGGGGACGGTCACACGGCGGACGGACAGACAGGGGATGGACACAGGGGGGACGGACACACGGGGGACGGACACACAGGGGACGGTCACACGGCGGACGGACACACGGAGGACGGACATACAGAGGACGGACACACGGCGGAAGGACAGACAGGGGACGGACACACAGGGGACGGACACACAGAGGACGGACACACGGCGGACGGACAGACAGGGGACGGACACACAGGGGACACACCCACAGGGGACGGACACACAGAGGACGGACACACAGGGGACGGACACACAGAGGACGGACACACAGAGGATGGACACACAGGAGATGGACACACGGAGGACAGACACACGGAGGACGGACACACAGGGGACGGACACACAGGGGACGGACACGCAGAGGACGGACACTCAGGGGATGGACACACAGAGGATGGACGCACAGAGGACGGACACACAGAGGATGGACACACGGGAGATGGACACACAGAGGACGGACACACAGAGGACGGACACACAGAGGATGGACACACAGGAGATGGACCCACAGGGGACGGACACAAGGAGGACGGACACACAAACGATGGACGGACACACAGGGGATGGACACACAGAGGACGGACACACAGGAGAAAGACACACAGGGGACGGACACACAGGGGACGGACGCACAGAGGACGGACGCACAGAGGATGGACGCACAGAGGACGGACGGACACACAGGGATGGACACACAGGAGAGGGACACACAGAGGACGGACAGACAGAGGACGGACACACAGAGGACGGACACACAGAGGACGGACAAACAGGGGATGGACACAGGGACCGGATGGACACATAGGTGATGGACACACTGGGGACAGACACAGAGAGAAACAGACACACAGGGGATGGACACACAGGGGACGGACACACTGGGGACAGACACAGAGCACGGACGGACACACAGAGAACGGACAGACACACAGAGGACGGAAACACTGGGGATGGACACACAGAGGACGGGCACACAGAGGACGGTCACACAGGGGACGGACACACAGTGGACGGACACATAGGGGACGGACACACGGGAGATGGACACACAGAGGACGGACACACAGAGGATGGACGGACACACAGGGGACGGATACACAGAGGACGGACACACAGGGGATGGACACACAGAGGATGGACACACAGAGGAAGGACACACAGGAGATGGACCCACAGGGGACGGACACACGGAGGAC
Source organism: Scyliorhinus torazame (assembly GCF_047496885.1). Lineage (NCBI taxonomy): Eukaryota > Metazoa > Chordata > Chondrichthyes > Carcharhiniformes > Scyliorhinidae > Scyliorhinus > Scyliorhinus torazame. The sequence continues at coordinate 146,930,384 of NC_092720.1, read as the reverse complement.
GGACACACGGAGGACGGACACACAGGGGACGGACACACAGAAGATCGACGGACACACAGAGGACGGACACACAGGGGACGGACACACAGGGGACGGACACACAGGGGATGGACACTCAGAGGACGGACACACAGGAGATGGACACACAGGGGACGGACACACAGGGGACGGACGCACAGAGGACGGACGCACAGAGGACGGACGCACAGAGGACGGACGGACACACAGGGATGGACACACAGGAGAGGGACACACAGAGGACGGACGCACAGAGGACGGACGGACACACAGGGATGGACACACAGGAGAGGGACACACAGAGGACGGACGGACAGAGGACGGACACACAGAGGACGGACACACAAAGGACTGACACACATGGGATGGACACAGGGACCGGATGGACACATAGGTGATGGACACACTGGGGACAGACACAGAGAGAAACAGACACACAGGGGATGGACACACGGGACGGACACACTGGGGACAGACACAGAGCACGGACGGACACACAGAGAACGGACAGACACACAGAGGACGGACACACTGGGGATGGACACACAGAGGACGGGCACACAGAGGACGGACACACAGGGGACGGACACATAGGGGACGGACACACAGGGGATGGCCACACAGAGGACGGACACACGGAGGATGGACACACGGAGGACGGACACATAGGGGACGGACACACAGAGGACGGACACACAGAGGATGGACACATTGGGGACAGACACACAGGGGACAGACACACAGAGGACGGACACACAGAGGACGGACACACGGCGGACGGACAGACAGGGGATGGAAACACAGGGGATGGACACACAGGGGACGGACACACTGGGGATGGACACACAAGGGACGGACACACAGGGGACGGACACACAGAGGACGGACGGACACACTGGGAAGGGACACACAGGACGGACGGGCAGGGGACGGACACACAGAGGACGGACGGACGGGACGGAAACACAGGGAACGGACGGACGGGATGGACACACGGGACGGACGGACACACAGGGGACGGACACACAGAGGACGGACGGACACACAGGGGACGGACACACAGAGGACGGACGGACGGGACGGACACACAGGGAACGGACGGACGGGATGGACACACGGGACGGACGGACGCACAGAGGACGGAGGGACACTCAGGGGACGGACACATAGAGGACGGACGGACACTCAGGGGACGGACACACAGAGGACGGGCGGAGAGAGGACGGTCACACAGACGACAGACACACAGAGGACGGACGGACCCTCGGGACGGATACACGGGACGGACACACAGGGGGCGGACACACAGGGGGCGGACACACAGAGGACGGACACACAGAGGACGGACACACAGGAGCGGACACACAGGGGGCGGACACACAGGGGACGGACACACAGGAGATGGACACACAGGAGATGGACACACAGGGGACGGACACACAGGGGACGGACACACACAGGGGACAGACACACAGGGGACCCGACACACACAGAATGGACACACAGAGGACGGAAAGACAGGGGATGGACACACAGGGGACGGACACAGGGGACGGACACACAGGGGACGGACACACAGGGGACGGACACACGGCGGACGGACATACAGAGGACGGACACACGGCGGAAGGACAGACAGTGGACGGACACACAGGGGACAGACCCACAGGGGACGGACACAGAGGACGGACACACAGGGGACGGACACACAGGGGACGGACACACAGGGGACGGACACACAGAGGATGGACACACAGAGGACGGACACACGGCGGACGGACACACAGGGGACGGACACATAGGGGACGGACACACAGGGGATGGACACACGGAGGACGGACACACTGGGGACGGACACATAGGGGACGGACACACAGGGGATGGACACAGAGGACGGACACACTAGGGACAGACACACAGGGTACGGACACACAGAGGACGGACACACGGCGGACGGACAGAAGTGGTGGACACACAGGGGACGGACACACAGGGGACGGAAACACAGGGGACGGACACACAGAGGATGGACACACAGGGGACGGACACACAGGGGACGGTCACACGGCGGACGGACACACGGAGGACGGGCACACAGGGGACGGTCACACGGCGGACGGACAGACAGGGGATGGACACAGGGGATGGACACACGGGGGACGGACACACGGGGGACGGACACACAGGGGACGGTCACACAGGGGACGGTCACACGGCGGACGGACACACGGAGGACGGACATACAGAGGACGGACTCACGGCGGAAGGACAGACAGGGGACGGACACACAGGGGACGGACACACAGAGGACGGACACACGGCGGACGGACAGACAGGGGACGGACACACAGGGGACACACCCACAGGGGACGGACACACAGAGGACGGACACACAGGGGACGGACACACAGAGGACGGACACACAGAGGATGGACACACAGGAGATGGACACACGGAGGACAGACACACGGAGGACGGACACACAGGGGACGGACACACAGGGGACGGACACACGGGAGATGGACACACAGAGGATGGACGCACAGAGGACGGACACACAGAGGATGGACACACGGGAGATGGACACACAGAGGACGGACACACAGAGGACGGACACACAGAGGATGGACACACAGGAGATGGACCCACAGGGGACGGACACAAGGAGGACGGACACACAAACGATGGACGGACACACAGGGGATGGACACACAGAGGACGGACACACAGGAGAAGGACACACAGGGGACGGACACACAGGGGACGGACGCACAGAGGACGGACACACAGGGGACGGACACACAGGGGACAGACACACAGGGGACGGACACACAGAGGACGGACGCACAGAGGATGGACGCACAGAGGACGGACGGACACACAGGGATGGACACACAGGAGAGGGACACACAGAGGACGGACAGACAGAGGACGGACACACAGAGGACGGACACACAGAGGACGGACAAACAGGGGATGGACACAGGGACCGGATGGACACATAGGTGATGGACACACTGGGGACAGACACAGAGAGAAACAGACACACAGGGGATGGACACACAGGGGACGGACACACTGGGGACAGACACAGAGCACGGACGGACACACAGAGAACGGACAGACACACAGAGGACGGACACACTGGGGATGGACACACAGAGGACGGGCACACAGAGGACGGTCACACAGGGGACGGACACACAGTGGACGGACACATAGGGGACGGACACACGGGAGATGGACACACAGAGGACGGACACACAGAGGATGGACGGACACACAGGGGACGGATACACAGAGGACGGACACACAGGGGATGGACACACAGAGGAAGGACACACAGGAGATGGACCCACAGGGGACGGACACACGGAGGACGGACACACGGAGGACGGACACACAGGGGACGGACACACAGAAGATCGACGGACACACAGGGGATGGACACTCAGAGGACGGACACACAGGAGATGGACACACAGGGGACGGACACACAGGGGACGGACGCACAGAGGACGGACACACAGGAGAGGGACACACAGAGGACGGACGGACAGAGGACGGACACACAGAGGACGGACACACAAAGGACGGAGACACATGGGATGGACACAGGGACCGGATGGACACATAGGTGATGGACACACTGGGGACAGACACAGAGAGAAACAGACAGGGGATGGACACACGGGACGGACACACTGGGGACAGACACAGAGCACGGACGGACACACAGAGAACGGACAGACACACAGAGGACGGACACACTGGGGATGGACACACAGAGGACGGGCACACAGAGGACGGACACTCAGGGGACGGACACATAGGGGACGGACACACAGGGGATGGCCACACAGAGGACGGACACACGGAGGATGGACACACGGAGGATGGACACATAGGGGACGGACACACAGAGGACGGACACACAGAGGATGGACACATTGGGGACAGACACACAGGGGACAGACACACAGAGGACGGACACACAGAGGACGGACACACGGCGGACGGACAGACAGGGGATGGAAACACAGGGGACGGACACACAGGGGACGGCACACAGGGGACGGACACACAGGGGACAGACACACAGGGGACAGACACACAGGGGACAGACACACAGAGGACGGACACACAGAGGACGGACACACGGCGGACGGACAGACAGGGGATGGACACAGAGGACGGACACACAGAGGACGGACAGACGGGACGGACACACAGGGGACGGACGCACAGAGGACGGACACATTGGGGACAGACACACAGGGGACAGACACACAGAGGACGGACACACAGAGGACGGACACACGGCGGACGGACAGACAGGGGATGGACACACAGAGGACGGACACACAGAGGACGGACAGACAGGGGACGGACACACAGGGGACGGACACACAGAGGACGGACACACAGAGGACGGACACACTGGGGACAGACACCCAGCGGACGGGCACACACGGGACGGACACACAGGAGATGGACACACAGGGGACGGACGCACAGAGGACGGACGGACAGAGGACGGACACACAGAGGACGGACACACGGCGGACGGACACACAGAGGACGGACCAACAGGGGATGGACACAGGGACCGGATGGACACATAGGTGATGGACACACTGGGGACAGACACAGAGAGAAACAGACACACAGGGGATGGACACACAGGGGACGGACACACTGGGGACAGACACAGAGCACGGACGGACACACAGAGAACGGACAGACACACAGAGGACGGACACACTGGGGATGGACACACAGAGGACGGGCTCACAGAGGACGGACACACAGGGGACGGACACACAGGGGACGGACACACAGGGGACGGACACACAGTGGACGGACACATAGGGGACGGACACACGGGAGATGGACACACAGAGGACGGACACACAGAGGATGGACGGCCACACAGGGGACGGACACACAGAGGACGGACACACAGAGGACGGACACACAGGGGATGGACACACAGAGGATGGACACACAGAGGAAGGACACACAGGAGATGGACCCACAGGGGACGGACACACGGAGGACGGACACACGGAGGACGGACACACAGGGGACGGACACACAGACGATCGACGGACACACAGGGGATGGACACTCAGAGGACGGACACACAGAGGACAGACACACTGGGGACAGACACACAGCGGACGGGCACACACGGGACGGACACACAGGAGATGGACACACAGGGGACGGACACACAGGGGACGGACGCACAGAGGACGGACGCACAGAGGACGGACGCACAGAGGACGGACGCACAGAGGACGGACGGACACACAGGGATGGACACACAGGAGAGGGACACACAGAGGACGGACGGACAGAGGACGGACACACAGAGGACGGACACACAAAGGACGGACACACATGGGATGGACACAGGGACCGGATGGACACATAGGTGATGGACACACTGGGGACAGACACAGAGAGAAACAGACACACAGGGGATGGACACACGGGACGGACACACTGGGGACAGACACAGAGCACGGACGGACACACAGAGAACGGACAGACACACAGAGGACGGACACACTGGGGATGGACACACAGAGGACGGGCACACAGAGGACGGACACACAGGGGACGGACACATAGGGGACGGACACACAGGGGATGGCCACACAGAGGACGGACACACGGAGGATGGACACACGGAGGACGGACACATAGGGATGGACACACAGAGGACGGACACACAGAGGATGGACACATTGGGGACAGACACACAGGGGACAGACACACAGAGGACGGACACACAGGGGATGGAAACACAGGGGACGGACACACAGGGGACAGACACACAGAGGACGGACACACAGAGGACGGACACACGGCGGACGGACAGACAGGGGATGGAAACACAGGGGACGGACACACAGGGGACAGACACACAGAGGACGGACACACAGAGGACGGACACACGGCGGACGGACAGACAGGGGATGGACACAGAGGACGGACACACAGAGGACGGACAGACGGGACGGACACACAGGGGACGGACACACAGAGGACGGACACACAGAGGATGGACACATTGGGGACAGACACACAGGGGACAGACACACAGAGGACGGACACACAGAGGACGGACACACGGCGGACGGACAGACAGGGGATGGACACACAGAGGACGGACACACAGAGGACGGACAGACAGGGGACGGACACACAGGGGACGGACACACAGAGGACGGACACACAGAGGATGGACACATTGGGGACAGACACACAGGGGACAGACACACAGAGGACGGACACACGGAGGACGGACACACGGCGGACGGACAGACAGGGGATGGACACACAGAGGACGGACACACAGAGGACGGACACACAGAGGACGGACACACGGCGGACGGACACACAGGGGACGGACACACAGGGGACGGACACACAGGGGATGGACACACGGAGGACGGACACACTGGGGCCGGACACACAGGGGACGGACACACAGAGGATGGACACACAGAGGACGGACACACAGGGGACGGACACACAGAGGACGGACACACAGGGGACGGACACACAGAGGACGGACGCACGGCGGACGGACAGACAGGGGACGGACACACAGGGGACAGACCCACAGGGGACGGTCACACAGAGGACGGACACACAGGGGACGGACACACAGGGGACGGACACACAGGGGACGGACACACAGAGGACGGACACACAGAGGATGGACACACAGAGGACGGACACACGGCGGACGGACATACAGGGGACGGACACACAGGGGACGGACACACAGGGGATGGACACACGGAGGACGGACACACTGGGGCCGGACACACAGGGGACGGACACACAGAGGACGGACACACAGAGGATGGACACACAGAGGACGGACACACAGGGGACGGACACACAGAGGACGGACACACAGAGGATGGACACACAGAGGATGGACACACAGAGGACGGACACACGGCGGACGGACACACAGGGGACGGACACATAGGGGACGGACACACAGGGGGTGGACACACGGAGGACGGACACACTGGGGACGGACACATAGGGGACAGACAAACAGGGGATGGACACACTGGGGACAGACACACAGGGTACGGACACACAGAGGACGGACACACGGCGGACGGACAGACAGGGGATGGACACACAGGGGACGGACACACAGGGGACGGACACACAGGGGACGGACACACAGGGGACAGACACACAGGGGACGGACACACAGAGGATGGACACACAGGGGACGGACACACAGGGGACGGTCACACGGCGGACGGACACACGGAGGACGGACACACGGGACGGACACACGGGACGGTCACACGGCGGACGGACAGACAGGGGATGGACACACAGGGGACGGGCACACGGGACGGACACACAGGGGTCGGTCACACGGCGGACGGACACACGGAGGACGGACATACAGAGGACGGACACACGGCGGAAGGACAGACAGGGGACGGACACACAGAGGACGGACACACAGAGGACGGACACACAGGGGACGGACACACGGCGGACGGACAGACAGGGGACGGACACACAGAGGATGGACGGACACACAGGGGACGGACACACGGCGGACGGACAGACAGGGGACGGACACACAGGGGACAGACCCACAGGGGACGGACACACAGAGGACGGACACACAGGGGACGGACACACAGAGGACGGACACACAGAGGACGGACACACAGAGGATGGACACACAGAGGACGGACACACGGCGGACGGACACACAGGGGACGGACACATAGGGGACGGACACACAGGGGATGGACACACGGAGGACGGACACACTGGGGACGGACACATAGGGGACGGACACACAGAGGACGGACACACGGCGGACGGACACAGGGGACGGACACACAGGGGACGGACACATGGAGTACGGACACACAGGGGACGGACACACAGGGGACGGACACAGGGGATGGACACACAGGGGACGGACACACAGGGGACGGACACACAGGGGACGGACACACGGGACAGACACACAGGGGACGGACACACAGAGGATGGACACACAGGGGACGGACATACAGGGGACGGTCACACGGCGGACGGACACACGGAGGACGGACACACAGGGGACGGTCACACGGCGGACGGACAGACAGGGGATGGACACACGGGAGGGACACACAGGGGACGGACACACAGGGGACGGTCACACGGCGGACGGACACACGGAGGACGGACACACAGGGGAGAGACCCACAGGGGACGGACACACAGGGGACAGACACAAAGGGGAGAGACCCACAGGGGACGGACACACAGAGGACAGACACACAGGGGACGGACACACGGGACGGACACACAGAGGACGGACACACAGGGGACGGACACACGGCAGACGGACACACAGGGGACGGACACACAGGCGACGGGACATACAGGGGACGGACACACAGAGGATGGACGGACACACAGAGGATGGACACACAGAGGACGGACACACAGGGGACGGACACACAGAGGATGGACGGACACACAGAGGACGGACACACAGGGGACGGACACACAGGGGACGGACAGACGGGATGGACACACAGGGGACAGACACACAGAGGACGGACACACAGGGGGTGGACACACAGAGGATGGACGGACACACAGGGGACGGACACACAGAGGACGGACACACAGGGATGGACACACAGAGGATGGACACACAGAGGACGGACACACAGAGGATGGACACACAGGAGATGGACCCACAGGGGACGGACACACGGAGGACAGACACACGGAGGACGGACACACAGGGGACGGACACACAGAGGACGGACACACAGGGGATGGACACACAAAGGATGGACGCACAGAGGACGGACACACAGAGGATGGACACACGGGAGATGGACACACAGAGGACGGACACACAGAGGACGGACACACAGAGGATGGACACACAGGAGATGGACCCACAGGGGACGGACACACGGAGGACGGACACACAGACGATGGACGGACACACAGGGGATGGACACACAGAGGACGGACACACAGAGGACGGACACACTGGGGACAGACACACAGCGGACGGGCACACACGGGACGGACACACAGGAGATGGACACACAGGGGACGGACGCACAGAGGACAGACGGACAGAGGACGGACACACAGAGGACGGACAAACAGGGGATGGACACAGGGACCGGATGGACACATAGGTGATGGACACACTGGGGACAGACACAGAGAGAAACAGACACACAGGGGATGGACACACAGGGGACGGACACACAGGGGACGGACACACGGCTGACGGACACACAGGGGACGGGACACACAGGGGACGGACACACAGAGGATGGACACAGAGGACGGACACACAGGAGACGGACACACATGGGACGGACAGACAAGGGACAGACACACAGGGGACGGACACACAGAGGATGGGCGGACACACAGAGGATGGACACACAGAGGACGGACACACAGGGGACGAACAGACAGGGGATGGACACACGGGACGGACACACGGGGGACGGACACACAGAGCACGGACACCCAAGGGACGGATACACAGAGGATGGACAGACAGGGGATGGACGCGCAGGGGTTGGACACACTGGGGTCGGACACACAGAGGATGGACACACAGAGGACGGACACACAGAGGACGGACACACAGAGGACAGACACACAGGGGGCGGACACACGGGAGATGGACACACAGAGGACGGACACACAGAGGACGGACACACAGAGGACGGACACACAGAGGATGGACACACATGAGATGGACCCACAGGGGACGGACACACAGAGGATGGACGGACACACAGGGGACGGACACACAGAGGACGGACACACAGGGGATGGACACACAGAGGATGGACACACAGAGGATGGACACACAGGAGATGGACCCACAGGGGACGGACACACGGAGGACGGACACACGGAGGACGGACACACAGGGGACGGAGACACAGAGGACGGACACACAGGGGACGGACACATAGGGGACGGACACACAGGGGATGGACACACGGAGGACGGACACACTGGGGAGGACACATAGGGGACGGACACACAGGGGACGGACACACAGGGGACGGGACACACAGGGGACGGACACACAGAGGATGGACGGACACACAGAGGACGGACACACAGGAGACGGACAGACAGGGGATGGACACACGGGACAGACACACAGGGGACAGACACACAGGGGACGGACACACAGAGGATGGGCGGACACACAGAGGATGGACACACAGAGGACGGACACACAGGGGACGAACAGACAGGGGATGGACACACGGGACGGACATACGGGGGACGGACACACAGAGCACGGACACCCAAGGGACGGACACACAGAGGATGGACGGACACACTGGGGACGGAAACACAGAGGACGGACAGACAGGGGATGGACACCCAGGGGACAGACACACTGGGGTCGGACACACAGAGGACGGACACACAGAGGACGGACACACAGAGGATGGACACACAGGAGATGGACCCACAGGAGACGGACACACAGAGGATGGACGGACACACAGGGGACGGACACACAGAGGACGGACACACAGGGGATGGACACACAGAGGATGGACACACAGAGGACGGACACACAGAGGACGGACACACTGAGGACGGACACGCGGAGGACGGACACACAGAGGACGGACACACGGAGGACGGACACACAGGGGGCGGACACACGGGAGATGGACACACAGAGGACGGACACACAGAGGACGGACACACAGAGGATGGACACACAGGAGATGGACCCACAGGAGACGGACACACAGAGGATGGACGGACACACAGGGGACGGACACACAGAGGACGGACACACAGGGGATGGACACACAGAGGATGGACACACAGAGGACGGACACACAGAGGACGGACACACAGAGGACAGACACACGGGAGATGGACACACAGAGGACGGACACACAGAGGACGGACACACTGAGGACGGACACACGGAGGACGGACACACAGAGGACGGACACACTGAGGACGGACACACGGAGGACGGACACACAGGGGACGGACATACAGAGGACGGACACACAGGGGACGGACACACAGAAGATGGACACACAGAGGACGGACACACAGAGGATGGACACACGGGAGATGGACACACAGAGGACGGACACACAGAGGATGGACACACAGGAGATGGACCCACAGGGGACGGACACACGGAGGACGGACACACAGGGGACGGACACACAGACGATCGACGGACACACAGGGGATGGACACTCAGAGGACGGACACACAGTGGACGGACACACAGAAGATCGACGGACACACAGGGGACGGACACACAGGGGACGGACGCACAGAGGACGGACGCACAGAGGACGGACGCACAGAGGACGGACGGACACACAGGGGACGGACACACAGGGGACGGACACACAGAGGACGGACACACAGGGGACAGACACACAGGGGACCCGACACACCGAGAATGGACACACAGAGGACGGAAAGACGGGATGGACACACAGGGGACGGACACAGGGGACGGACACACAGGGGACGGACACACAGGGGACGGACACACGGCGGACGGACATACAGAGGACGGACACACGGCGGAAGGACAGACGGGACGGACACACAGAGGACGGACACACGGCGGACGGACAGACAGTGGACGGACACACAGGGGACAGACCCACAGGGGACGGACACACAGAGGACGGACACACAGGGGACGGACACACAGGGGACGGACACACAGAGGATGGACACACAGAGGACGGACACACGGCGGACGGACACACAGGGGACGGTCACACGGCGGAGGGACAGACAGGGGATGGACACACAGGGGATGGACACACAGGGGACGGACACACAGGGGACGGACACACAGGGGACGGTCACACGGCGGACGGACACACGGAGTACGGACATACAGAGGACGGACACACGGCGGAAGGACAGACAGGGGACGGACACACAGGGGACGGACACACAGAGGACGGACACACGGCGGACGGACAGACAGGGGACGGACACACAGGGGACACATCCACAGGGGACGGACACACAGGGGACACACCCACAGGGGACGGACACACAGGGGACGGACACACAGAGGATGGACACACGGGACGGACACACAGAGGACGGACACACAGAGGATGGACACACACGAGATGGACCCACAGGGGACGGACACACGGTGGACAGACACACGGAGGACGGACACACAGGGGACGGACACACAGAGGACGGACACACAGGGGATGGACACACAGAGGATGGACGCACAGAGGACGGACACACAGAGGATGGACGCACAGAGGACGGACACACAGAGGATGGACACACGGGAGATGGACACACAGAGGACGGACACACAGCGGACGGGCACACACGGGACGGACACACAGGAGAAGGACACACAGGGGACGGACACACAGGGGACGGACGCACAGAGGACACACCCACAGGGGACGGACACACAGAGGACGGACACACAGGGGACGGACACACAGGGGACGGACACACAGAGGACGGACACACAGAGGACGGACACACAGGGGATGGACACACAGAGCATGGACGCACAGAGGACGGACACACAGAGGATGGACACACGGGAGATGGACACACAGAGGACGGACACACAGAGGACGGACACACAGAGGATGGACACACAGGAGATGGACCCACAGGGGACGGACACACGGAGGACGGACATACAAACGATGGACGGACACACGGGATGGACACACAGAGGACGGACACACAGAGGACGGACACACTGGGGACAGACACACAGCGGACGGGCACACACGGGACGGACACACAGGAGATGGACACACAGGGGACGGACACACAGGGGACGGACGCACAGAGGACGGACGCACAGAGGACGGACGCACAGAGGACGGACAGACACACAGGGATGGACACACAGGGGATGGACACATAGGTGATGGACACACTGGGGACAGACACAGAGAGAAACAGACACACAGGGGACGGACACACTGGGGACAGACACAGAGCACGGACGGACACACAGAGAACGGACAGACACACAGAGGACGGACACACTGGGGATGGACACACAGAGGACGGGCACACAGAGGACGGACACACAGGGGACGGACACACAGTGGACGGACACATAGGGGACGGACACACGGGAGATGGACACACAGAGGACGGACACACAGAGGACGGACACACAGGAGATGGACCCACAGAGGATGGACGGACACACAGGGGACGGACACACAGAGGACGGACACACAGGGGATGGACACACAGAGGATGGACACACAGCGGACGGACACACAGAGGAAGGACACACAGGAGATGGACCCACAGGGGACGGACACACGGAGGACGGACACACGGAGGACGGACACAAAGGGGACGGACACACAGACGATCGACGGACACACAGGGGATGGACACTCAGAGGACGGACACACAGAGGACAGACACACTGGGGACAGACACACAGCGGACGGTCACACACGGGACGGACACACAGGAAAGGGACACACAGGGGACGGACACACAGGGGACGGACGCACAGAGGACGGACGCACAGAGGACGGACGGACACACAGGGATGGACACACAGGAGAGGGACACACAGAGGACGGACGGACAGAGGACGGACACACAGAGGACAGACACACAAAGGACGGACACACATGGGATGGACACAGGGACCGGATGGACACATAGGTGATGGACACACTGGGGACAGACACAGAGAGAAACAGACACACAGGGGATGGACACACGGGACGGACACACTGGGGACAGACACAGTGCACGGACGGACACACAGAGAACGGACAGACACACAGAGGACGGACACACTGGAGATGGACACACAGAGGACGGGCACACAGAGAACGGACACACAGGGGACGGACACATAGGGGACGGACACACAGGGGATGGCCACACAGAGGACGGACACACGGAGGACGGACACACGGAGGACAGACACACAGCGGACGGGCACACACGGGACGGACACACAGGAGATGGACACACAGGGGACGGACGCACAGAGGACGGACGGACAGAGGACGGACACACAGAGGACGGACACACGGCGGACGGACACACAGAGGACGGACAAAGAGGGGATGGACACAGGGACCGGGTGGACACATAGGTGATGGACACACTGGGGACAGACACAGAGAGAAACAGACACACAGGGGATGGACACACAGAGGACGGACACACTGGGGACAGACACACAGCGGACGGGCACACACGGGACGGACACACTGGGGAGGGACACACAGAGGACGGGCACACAGAGGACGGACACACAGGGGACGGACACACAGGGGACGGACAGATAGGGGACGGACACACAGGGGATGGACACACAGAGGACGGACAAACGGAGGATGGACACATAGGGGACGGACACACTGAGGACGGACACACAGAGGACGGACACACAGAGGACGGACACACGGCGGACGGACAGACAGGGGATGGACACACAGGGGACGGACACACTGAGGACGGACACACTGAGGACGGACACACAGAGGATGGACAGACAGGGGACGGACACACAGAGGACGGACACACAGGGGACGGACACACAGGGGACGGACACACAGAGGACGGAAAGACAGGGGATGGACACACAGGGGACGGACACACAGGGGACGGACACACAGGGGACGGACTCACAGAGGATGGACACACGGAGGACGGACACACGGCGGACGGACACACAGAGGACGGACACACAGCGGACGGACAGACAGGGGACGGACACACAGGGGACGGACACACAGAGGACTGACACACAGAGGACGGACACACAGACGATGGACACACAGAGGACGGACACACGGCGGACGGACACACAGAGGATGGACACACGGGAGATGGACACACAGAGGACGGACACACAGAGGACGGACACACAGAGGACGGACACACAGAGGACGGACACACAGGGGATGGACCCACAGGGGACGGACACACGGAGGACGGACATACAAACGATGGACGGACACACGGGATGGACACACAGAGGACGGACACACAGAGGACGGACACACTGGGGACAGACACACAGCGGACGGGCACACACGGGACGGACACACAGGAGATGGACACACAGGGGACGGACACACAGGGGACGGACGCACAGAGGACGGACGCACAGAGGACGGACGCACAGAGGACGGACGGACACACAGGGATGGACACACAGGGGATGGACACATAGGTGATGGACACACTGGGGACAGACACAGAGAGAAACAGACACACAGGGGACGGACACACTGGGGACAGACACAGAGCACGGACGGACACACAGAGAACGCACAGACACACAGAGGACGGACACACTGGGGATGGACACACAGAGGACGGGCACACAGAGGACGGACACACAGGGGACGGACACACAGTGGACGGACACATAGGGGACGGACACACGGGAGATGGACACACAGAGGACGGACACACAGAGGACGGACACACAGGAGATGGACCCACAGAGGATGGACGGACACACAGGGGACGGACACACAGAGGACGGACACACAGGGGATGGACACACAGAGGATGGACACACAGAGGACGGACACACAGAGGAAGGACACACAGGAGATGGACCCACAGGGGACGGACACACGGAGGACGGACACACGGAGGACGGACACAAAGGGGACGGACACACAGACGATCGACGGACACACAGGGGATGGACACTCAGAGGACGGACACACAGAGGACAGACACACTGGGGACAGACACACAGCGGACGGTCACACACGGGACGGACACACAGGAAATGGACACACAGGGGACGGACACACAGGGGACGGACGCACAGAGGACGGACGCACAGAGGACGGACGGACACACAGGGATGGACACACAGGAGAGGGACACACAGAGGACGGACGGACAGAGGACAGACACACAGAGGACAGACACACAAAGGACGGACACACATGGGATGGACACAGGGACCGGATGGACACATAGGTGATGGACACACTGGGGACAGACACAGAGAGAAACAGACACACAGGGGATGGACACACGGGACGGACACACTGGGGACAGACACAGTGCACGGACGGACACACAGAGAACGGACAGACACACAGAGGACGGACACACTGGGGATGGACACACAGAGGACGGGCACACAGAGAACGGACACACAGGGGACGGACACATAGGGGACGGACACACAGGGGATGGCCACACAGAGGACGGACACACGGAGGACGGACACACGGAGGACAGACACACAGCGGACGGGCACACACGGGACGGACACACAGGAGATGGACACACAGGGGACGGACGCACAGAGGACGGACGGACAGAGGACGGACACACAGAGGACGGACACACGGCGGACGGACACACAGAGGACGGACAAACAGGGGATGGACACAGGGACCGGGTGGACACATAGGTGATGGACACACTGGGGACAGACACAGAGAGAAACAGACACACAGGGGATGGACACACAGAGGACGGACACACTGGGGACAGACACACAGCGGACGGGCACACACGGGACGGACACACTGGGGAGGGACACACAGAGGACGGGCACACAGAGGACGGACACACAGGGGACGGACACACAGGGGACGGACAGATAGGGGACGGACACACAGGGGATGGACACACAGAGGACGGACAAACGGAGGACGGACACATAGGGGACGGACACACTGAGGACGGACACACAGAGGACGGACACACAGAGGACGGACACACGGCGGACGGACAGACAGGGGATGGACACACAGGGGACGGACACACTGAGGACGGACACACTGAGGACGGACACACAGAGGACGGACAGACAGGGGACGGACACACAGAGGACGGACACACAGGGGACGGACACACAGGGGACGGACACACAGAGGACGGAAAGACAGGGGATGGACACACAGGGGACGGACACACAGGGGACGGACACACAGGGGACGGACTCACAGAGGATGGACACACGGAGGACGGACACACGGGGGACGGACACACGGAGGACGGACACACTGGGGACGGACACATAGGGGACGGACACACAGGGGACGGACACACTGGGGACAGACACACAGGGTACGGACACACAGAGGACGGACACACGGCGGACGGACACAGGGGATGGACACACAGGGGACGGACACACAGGGGACGGACACACAGGGGACGGACACACGGGACAGACACACAGGGGACGGACACACAGAGGATGGACACACAGGGGACGGACATACAGGGGACGGTCACACGGCGGACGGACACACGGAGGACGGACACACAGGGGACGGTCACACGGCGGACGGACAGACAGGGGATGGACACACGGGAGGGACACACAGGGGACGTACACACAGGGGACGGTCACACGGCGGACGGACACACGGAGGACGGACACACAGGGGACGGACACACGGCGGATGGACAGACAGGGGAGAGACCCACAGGGGACGGACACACAGAGGATGGACGGACACACAGAGGACGGACACACAGGGGACGGACACACAGGGGACGGACAGACGGGATGGACACACAGGGGACAGACACACAGAGGACGGACACACAGGGGGCAGACACACAGAGGATGGACGGACACACAGGGGACGGACACACAGAGGACGGACACACAGGGATGGACACACAGAGGATGGACACACAGAGGACGGACACACAGAGGATGGACACACAGGAGATGGACCCACAGGGGACGGACACACGGAGGACAGACAAACGGAGGACGGACACACAGGGGACGGACACACAGAGGACGGACACACAGGGGATGGACACACAAAGGATGGACGCACAGAGGACGGACACACAGAGGATGGACACACGGGAGATGGACACACAGAGGACGGACACACAGAGGACGGACACACAGAGGATGGACACACAGGAGATGGACCCACAGGGGATGGACACAAGGAGGACGGACACACAGACGATGGACGGACACACAGGGGATGGACACACAGAGGACGGACACACAGAGGACGGACACACTGGGGACAGACACACAGCGGACGGGTACACACGGGACGGACACACAGGAGATGGACACACAGGGGACGGACGCACAGAGGACGGACGGACAGAGGACGGACACACAGAGGACGGACAAACAGGGGATGGACACAGGGACCGGATGGACACATAGGTGATGGACACACTGGGGACAGACACAGAGAGAAACAGACACACAGGGGATGGACACACAGGGGACGGACACACAGGACACGGACACACGGCTGACGGACACACAGGGGACGGGACACACAGGGGACGGACACACAGAGGACGGACACAGAGGACGGACACACAGGAGACGGACACACATGGGACGGACAGACAGGGGACAGACACACAGGGGACGGACACACAGAGGATGGGCGGACACACAGAGGACAGACACACAGGGGGCGGACACACGGGAGATGGACACACAGAGGACGGACACACAGAGGACGGACACACAGAGGACGGACACACAGAGGATGGACACACATGAGATGGACCCACAGGGGACGGACACACAGAGGATGGACGGACACACAGGGGACGGACACACAGAGGACGGACACACAGGGGATGGACACACAGAGGATGGACACACAGAGGATGGACACACAGGTGATGGACCCACAGGGGACGGACACACGGAGGACGGACACACGGAGGACGGACACACAGGGGACGGAGACACAGAGGACGGACACACAGGGGACGGACACATAGGGGACGGACACACAGGGGATGGACACACGGAGGACGGACACACTGGGGAGGACACATAGGGGACGGACACACAGGGGACGGACACACAGGGGACGGGACACACAGGGGACGGACACACAGAGGATGGACGGACACACAGAGGACGGACACACAGGAGACGGACAGACAGGGGATGGACACACGGGACAGACACACAGGGGACAGACACACAGGGGACGGACACACAGAGGATGGGCGGACACACAGAGGATGGACACACAGAGGACGGACACACAGGGGACGAACAGACAGGGGATGGACACACGGGACGGACATACGGGGGACGTACACACAGAGCACGGACACCCAAGGGACGGACACACAGAGGATGGACGGACACACTGGGGACGGACACACAGAGGACGGACAGACAGGGGATGGACACCCAGGGGACGGACACACTGGGGTCGGACACACAGAGGACGGACACACAGAGGATGGACACACGGGAGATGGACACACAGAGGACGGACACACAGAGGACGGACACACAGAGGATGGACACACAAGAGATGGACCCACAGGAGACGGACACACAGAGGATGGACGGACACACAGGGGACGGACACACAGAGGACGGACACACAGGGGATGGACACACAGAGGATGGACACACAGAGGACGGACACACAGTGGACGGACACACTGAGGACGGACACACGGAGGACGGACACACAGAGGACGGACACACAGAGGACGGACACACTGAGGACGGACACACGGAGGACGGACACACAGGGGGCGGACACACGGGAGATGGACACACAGAGGACGGACACACAGAGGACGGACACACAGAGGATGGACACACAGGAGATGGACCCACAGGAGACGGACACACAGAGGATGGACGGACACACAGGGGACGGACACACAGAGGACGGACACACAGGGGATGGACACACAGAGGATGGACACACAGAGGACGGACACACAGAGGACGGACACACAGAGGACAGACACACGGGAGATGGACACACAGAGGACGGACACACAGAGGACGGACACACTGAGGACGGACACACGGAGGACGGACACACAGGGGACGGACATACAGAGGACGGACACACAGGGGACGGACACACAGAAGATGGACACACAGAGGACGGACACACAGAGGATGGACACACGGGAGATGGACACACAGAGGACGGACACACAGAGGACGGACACACAGAGGATGGACACACAGGATATGGACCCACAGGGGACGGACACACGGAGGACGGACACACGGGACGGACACACAGACGATCGACGGACACACAGGGGATGGACACTCAGAGGACGGACACACAGTGGACGGACACACAGACGATCGACGGACACACAGAGGGCGGACACACAGCGGACGGGCACACACGGGACGGACACACAGGAGATGGACACACAGAGGACGGACGCACAGAGGACGGACGCACAGAGGACGGACGGACACACAGGGATGGACACACAGGAGAGGGACACACAGAGAACGGACAGACACACAGAGGACGGACACACTGGGGATGGACACACAGAGGACGGACACACAGAGGACGGACACACGGCGGACGGACACACGGCGGACGGACACACAGGGGACGGACACACAGAGGACGGACATACAGGGGACGGACACACAGAAGACGGACACACAGGGGATGGACACACAGAGGACGGACACACAGGGGATGGACACACAGAGGACGGACACACAGGGGATGGACACACAGAGGACGGACACACAGGGGACGGACACACGGAGGACGGACACACAGGGGACGGACACACAGACGATCGACGGACACACAGGGGATGGACACTCAGAGGACGGACACACAGAGGACAGACACACTGGAGATGGACACACAGGGGACGGACACACAGGGGACGGACGCACAGAGGACGGACGCACAGAGGACGGACGCACAGAGGACGGACGGACACACAGGGGACGGACACACAGGGGACGGACACACAGAGGACGGACACACAGGGGACAGACACACAGGGGACCCGACACACCGAGAATGGACAATCAGAGGACGGAAAGACGGGATGGACACACAGGGGACGGACACAGGGGACGGACACACAGGGGACGGACACACAGGGGACGGACACACGGCGGACGGACATACAGAGGACGGACACACGGCGGAAGGACAGACGGGACGGACACACAGAGGACGGACACACGGCGGACGGACAGACAGTGGACGGACACACAGGGGACAGACCCACAGGGGACGGACACACAGAGGACGGACACACAGGGGACGGACACACAGGGGACGGACACACAGAGGACGGACACACGGCGGACGGACACACAGGGGACGGTCACACGGCGGAGGGACAGACAGGGGATGGACACACAGGGGATGGACACACAGGGGATGGACACACAGGGGACGGACACACAGGGGACGGACACACAGGGGATGGACACACAGGGGATGGACACACAGGGGACGGACACACAGGGGACGGACACACAGGGGACGGTCACACGGCGGACGGACACACAGAGGACGGACATACAGAGGACGGACACACGGCGGAAGGACAGACAGGGGACGGACACACAGGGGACGGACACACAGAGGACGGACACACGGCGGACGGACAGACAGGGGACGGACACACAGGGGACACACCCACAGGGGACGGACACACAGGGGACGGACACACAGAGGACGGACACACGGGACGGACACACAGAGGACGGACACACAGAGGATGGACACACACGAGATGGACCCACAGGGGACGGACACACGGAGGACAGACACACGGAGGACGGACACACAGGGGACGGACACACAGAGGACGGACACACAGGGGATGGACACACAGAGGATGGACGCACAGAGGACGGACACACAGAGGATGGACGCACAGAAGACGGACACACAGAGGATGGACACACGGGAGATGGACACGCAGAGGACGGACACACAGCGGACGGACACACAGGGGACGGACGCACAGAGGACGGACACACAGGGGACGGACACACAGGGGACGGACACACAGAGGACGGACACACAGAGGACGGACACACAGGGGATGGACACACAGAGCATGGACGCACAGAGGACGGACACACAGAGGATGGACACACGGGAGATGGACACACAGAGGACGGACACACAGAGGACGGACACACAGAGGATGGACACACAGGAGATGGACCCACAGGGGACGGACACACGGAGGACGGACACACGGGATGGACACACAGAGGACGGACACACAGAGGACGGACACACTGGGGACAGACACACAGCGGACGGGCACACACGGGACGGACACACAGGAGAAGGACACACAGGGGACGGACACACAGGGGACGGACGCACAGAGGACGGACGCACAGAGGACGGACGCACAGAGGACGGACGGACACACAGGGATGGACACACAGGGGATGGACACATAGGTGATGGACACACTGGGGACAGACACAGAGAGAAACAGACACACAGAGGACGGGCACACAGGGGACGGACACACTGGGGACAGACACAGAGCACGGACGGACACACAGAGAACGGACAGACACACAGAGGACGGACACACTGGGGATGGACACACAGAGGACGGGCACACAGAGGACGGACACACAGGGGACGGACACATAGGGGACGGACACACAGGGGATGGCCACACAGAGGACGGACACACGGAGGACGGACACACGGAGGACAGACACACGGTGGACGGACACACAGACGATGGACGGACACACAGGGGATGGACACACAGAGGACGGACACACAGAGGACGGATACACTGGGGACAGACACAGAGCACGGACGGACACACAGAGAACGGACAGACACACAGAGGACGGACACACTGGGGATGGACACACAGAGGACGGGCACACAGAGGACGGACACACAGGGGACGGACACACAGTGGACGGACACATAGGGGACGGACACACGGGAGATGGACACACAGAGGACGGACACACAGAGGACGGACACACAGGAGATGGACCCACAGGGGACGGACACACAGAGGATGGACGGACACACAGGGGACGGACACACAGAGGACGGACACACTGGGGACAGACACAGAGCACGGACGGACACACAGAGAACGGACAGACACACAGAGGACGGACACACTGGGGATGGACACACAGAGGACGGGCACACAGAGGACGGACACACAGGGGACGGACACACAGTGGACGGACACATAGGGGACGGACACACGGGAGATGGACACACAGAGGACGGACACACAGAGGACGGACACACAGGAGATGGACCCACAGGGGACGGACACACAGAGGATGGACGGACACACAGGGGACGGACACACAGAGGACGGACACACAGGGGATGGACACACAGAGGATGGACACACAGAGGACGGACACACAGAGGAACGACACACAGGAGATGGACCCACAGGGGACGGACACACGGAGGACGGACACACGGAGGACGGACACAAAGGGGACGGACACACAGACGATCGACGCAACACACACGGGAAGGACACTCAGAGGACGGACACACAGAGGACAGACACACTGGGGACAGACACACAGCGGACGGTCACACACGGGACGGACACACAGGAGATGGACACACAGGGGACGGACACACAGGGGACGGACGCACAGAGGACGGACGCACAGAGGATGGATGCACAGAGGACGGACGGACACACAGGGATGGACACACAGGAGAGGGACACACAGAGGACGGACGGACAGAGGACGGACACACAGAGGACAGACACACAAAGGACGGACACACATGGGATGGACACAGGGACCGGATGGACACATAGGTGATGGACACACTGGGGACAGACACAGAGAGAAACAGACACACAGGGGATGGACACACGGGACGGACACACTGGGGACAGACACAGTGCACGGACGGACACACAGAGAACGGACAGACACACAGAGGACGGACACACTGGGGATGGACACACAGAGGACGGGCACACAGAGGACGGACACACAGGGGACGGACACATATGGGACGGACACACAGGGGATGGCCACACAGAGGACGGACACACGGAGGACGGACACACGGAGGACAGACACACGGTGGACGGACACACAGACGATGGACGGACACACAGAGGACGGACACACTGGGGACAGACACACAGCGGACGGGCACACACGGGACGGACACACAGGAGATGGACACACAGGGGACGGACGCACAGAGGACGGACGGACAGAGGACGGACACACAGAGGACGGACACACGGCGGACGGACACACAGAGGACGGACAAACAGGGGATGGACACAGGGACCGGGTGGACACATAGGTGATGGACACACTAGGGACAGACACAGAGAGAAACAGACACACAGGGGATGGACACACAGAGGACGGACACACTGGGGACAGACACACAGCGGACGGGCACACACGGGACGGACACACTGGGGAGGGACACACAGAGGACGGGCACACAGAGGACGGACACACAGGGGACGGACACACAGGGGACGGACAGATAGGGGACGGACACACAGGGGATGGACACACAGAGGACGGACAAACGGAGGACGGACACATAGGGGACGGACACACTGAGGACGGACACACAGAGGACGGACACACAGAGGACGGACACACGGCGGACGGACAGACAGGGGATGGACACACAGGGGACGGACACACTGAGGACGGACACACAGGATGGACACACAGGGGACTGACACACAGAGGATGGACACACAGAGGATGGACACACAGAGGACGGACACACAGGGGACGGACACACAGAGGATGGACGGACACACAGGATGGACACACAGGGGACGGACACACAGGGGACGGACACACGGGGGACGGACACACAGGGGACGGACACACAGAGGACGGACACACAGGGGATGGACACACAGAGGACGGACAGACAGGGGATGGACACACAGGGGACAGACACACAGAGGATGGACACACAGAGGACGGACACACAGAGGATGGACACACAGAGGACGGACACACAGGGGACGGACAGACAGGGGATGGACAGACAGGGGACAGACACACACAGGATGGACGGACACACAGAGGATGGACACACAGGGGACGGACAGACAGGGGATGGACCCACAGGGGACGGACACACGGGATGGACACACAGAGGACGGACACACAGAGGACGGACACACTGGGGACAGACACACAGCGGACGGGCACACACGGGACGGACACACAGGAGAAGGACACACAGGGGACGGACACACAGGGGACGGACGCACAGAGGACGGACGCACAGAGGACGGACGCACAGAGGACGGACGGACACACAGGGATGGACACACAGGGGATGGACACATAGGTGATGGACACACTGGGGACAGACACAGAGAGAAACAGACACACAGAGGACGGGCACACAGGGGACGGACACACTGGGGACAGACACAGAGCACGGACGGACACACAGAGAACGGACAGACACACAGAGGACGGACACACTGGGGATGGACACACAGAGGACGGGCACACAGAGGACGGACACACAGGGGACGGACACACAGGGGACGGACACACAGGGGATGGCCACACAGAGGACGGACACACGGAGGACGGACACACGGAGGACAGACACACGGTGGACGGACACACAGACGATGGACGGACACACAGGGGATGGACACACAGAGGACGGACACACAGAGGACGGACACACTGGGGACAGACACAGAGCACGGACGGACACACAGAGAACGGACAGACACACAGAGGACGGACACACTGGGGATGGACACACAGAGGACGGGCACACAGAGGACGGACACACAGGGGACGGACACACAGTGGACGGACACATAGGGGACGGACACACGGGAGATGGACACACAGAGGACGGACACACAGAGGACGGACACACAGGAGATGGACCCACAGGGGACGGACACACAGAGGATGGACGGACACACAGGGGACGGACACACAGAGGACGGACACACTGGGGACAGACACAGAGCACGGACGGACACACAGAGAACGGACAGACACACAGAGGACGGACACACTGGGGATGGACACACAGAGGACGGGCACACAGAGGACGGACACACAGGGGACGGACACACAGTGGACGGACACATAGGGGACGGACACACGGGAGATGGACACACAGAGGAAGGACACACAGAGGACGGACACACAGGAGATGGACCCATAGGGGACGGACACACAGAGGATGGACGGACACACAGGGGACGGACACACAGAGGACGGACACACAGGGGATGGACACACAGAGGATGGACACACAGAGGACGGACACACAGAGGAAGGACACACAGGAGATGGACCCACAGGGGACGGACACACGGAGGACGGACACACGGAGGACGGACACAAAGGGGACGGACACACAGACGATCGACGCAACACACACGGGAAGGACACTCAGAGGACGGACACACAGAGGACAGACACACTGGGGACAGACACACAGCGGACGGTCACACACGGGACGGACACACAGGAGATGGACACACAGGGGACGGACACACAGGGGACGGACGCACAGAGGACGGACGCACAGAGGATGGACGCACAGAGGACGGACGGACACACAGGGATGGACACACAGGAGAGGGACACACAGAGGACGGACGGACAGAGGACGGACACACAGAGGACAGACACACAAAGGACGGACACACATGGGATGGACACAGGGACCGGATGGACACATAGGTGATGGACACACTGGGGACAGACACAGAGAGAAACAGACACACAGGGGATGGACACACGGGACGGACACACTGGGGACAGACACAGTGCACGGACGGACACACAGAGAACGGACAGACACACAGAGGACGGACACACTGGGGATGGACACACAGAGGACGGGCACACAGAGGACGGACACACAGGGGACGGACACATATGGGACGGACACACAGGGGATGGCCACACAGAGGACGGACACACGGAGGACGGACACACGGAGGACAGACACACGGTGGACGGACACACAGACGATGGACGGACACACAGAGGACGGACACACTGGGGACAGACACACAGCGGACGGCCACACACGGGACGGACACACAGGAGATGGACACACAGGGGACGGACGCGCAGAGGACGGACGGACAGAGGACGGACACACAGAGGACGGTCACACGGCGGACGGACACACAGAGGACGGACAAACAGGGGATGGACACAGGGACCGGGTGGACACATAGGTGATGGACACACTAGGGACAGACACAGAGAGAAACAGACACACAGGGGATGGACACACAGAGGACGGACACACTGGGGACAGACACACAGCGGACGGGCACGCACGGGACGGACACACTGGGGAGGGACACACAGAGGACGGGCACACAGAGGACGGACACACAGGGGACGGACACACAGGGGACGGACAGATAGGGGACGGACACACAGGGGATGGACACACAGAGGACGGACAAACGGAGGACAGACACATAGGGGACGGACACACTGAGGACGGACACACAGAGGATGGACACACAGAGGACGGACACACGGCGGACGGACAGACAGGGGATGGACACACAGGGGACGGACACACTGAGGACGGACACACTGAGGACGGACACACAGAGGACGGACAGACAGGGGACGGACACACAGAGGACGGACACACAGGGGACGGACACACAGGGGACGGACACACAGAGGACGGAAAGACAGGGGATGGACACACAGGGGACGGACACACAGGGGACGGACACACAGGGGACGGACTCACAGAGGATGGACACACGGAGGACGGACACACGGCGGACGGACACACAGAGGACGGACACACAGCGGACGGACAGACAGGGGACGGACACACAGGGGACGGACACACGGCGGACGGACAGACAGGGGACGGACACACAGGGGACGGACACACGGCGGACGGACAGACAGGGGACGGACACACAGGGGACGGACACACGGCGGACGGACAGGCATGGGATGGACACACAGGGGAGGGACACACGGCGGACGGACAGACAGGGGACGGACACACAGAGGACGGACACACAGGGGACAGACCCACAGGGGACGGACACACAGGGGACGGACACACAGAGGACGGACACACAGAGGACGGACACACAGGGGACAGACCCACAGGGGACTGACACACAGAGGACGGACACACGGCGGACAGACCCACAGGGGACGGACACACAGGGGACAGACACACAGAGGATGGACGGACACACAGGATGGACACACAGGGGACGGACACACAGGGGACGGACACACGGGGGACGGACACACAGGGGACGGACACACAGAGGACGGACACACAGGGGATGGACACACAGAGGACGGACAGACAGGGGATGGACACACAGGGGACAGACACACAGAGGATGGACACACAGAGGACGGACACACAGAGGATGGACACACAGAGGACGGACACACAGGGGACGGACAGACAGGGGATGGACAGACAGGGGACAGACACACACAGGATGGACGGACACACAGAGGATGGACACACAGAGGATGGACACACAGAGGACGGACACACAGGGGATGGACACACAGAGGATGGACGGACACACAGGATGGACACACAGGGGACGGACACACAGGGGACGGACACACGGGGGACGGACACACAGGGGACGGACACACAGAGGACGGACACACAGGGGATGGACACACAGAGGACGGACAGACAGGGGATGGACACACAGGGGACAGACACACAGAGGATGGACACACAGAGGACGGACACACAGAGGATGGACACACAGAGGACGGACACACAGGGGACGGACAGACAGGGGATGGACAGACAGGGGACAGACACACACAGGATGGACGGACACACAGAGGATGGACACACAGAGGATGGACACACAGAGGACGGACACACAGGGGATGGACACACAGAGGATGGACGGACACACAGGATGGACACACAGGGGACGGACAGACAGGGGATGGACACACAGGGGATGGACACACAGGGGACGGACAGACAGGGGATGGACACACAGGGGACGGACACACAGAGGACGGACACACAGAGGATGGACACACAGAGGACGGACACACAGGGGACGGACAGACAGGGGATGGACAGACAGGGGACAGACACACACAGGATGGACGGACACACAGAGGATGGACACACAGAGGACGGACACACAGGGGACGGACAGACAGGGGATGGACACACAGGGGACGGACACACGGGGGACGGACACACAGAGGACGGGCACCCAGGGGACGGACACACAGAGGATGGACGGACACACTGGGGATGGACACACAGGGGACGGGCACCCAGGGGACGGACACACAGAGGACGGACACACAGGGAACGGACACACAGAGGACGGACACACAGGGGACGGACACACAGAGGACGGACACACAGGGGACGGACACACAGAGGACGGACACACAGAGGACGGACACACAGAGGACAGACACACAGGGGGCGGACACAGGGGAGATGGACACACAGAGGACGGACACACAGAGGACGGACACACAGAGGATGGACACACAGGAGATGGACCCACAGGGGACGGACACACGGAGGACGGACACACGGAGGACGGACACACAGGGGACGGACACACAGAGGACGGACACACAGAGGACGGACACACAGACGATGGACACACAGGGGACGGACACACAGAGGATGGACACACAGAGGACGGACACACAGAGGATGGACACACAGGAGATGGACCCACAGGGGACGGAAACACAGAGGACAGACACACAGGGGACGGACACACAGAGGATGGACACACAGAGGATGGACACACGGAGGACGGACACACAGAGGACGGACACACAGACGATGGACGGACACACGGGACGGACACACGGAGGACGGACACACGGTGGACGGACACACAGGGGACGGACACACAGAGGATGGACACACAGAGGACGGACACACAGAGGATGGACACACAGGAGATGGACCCACAGGGGACGGACACACGGAGGACGGACACACAGAGGACGGACACACAGACGATGGACGGACACACAGGGGATGGACACACAGAGGACAGACACACAGAGGACGGACACACACGGGACGGACAAACAGGAGATGGACACACAGGGGGCGGACACACAGGGGACGGACGCACAGAGGTCGGACGCACAGAGGTCGGACGCACAGAGGCCGGATGGACATACAGGGATGGACACACAGGAGAGGGACACACAGAGGATGGACGGACAGAGGACGGACACACAGAGGACGGACACACAGAGGACGGACACACAGGGGATGGACACACAGGGGATGGACACATAGGTGATGGACACACTGGGGACAGACACAGAGAGCGGACAGACACACAGGGGATGGACACACAGGGGACGGACACACTGGGGACAGACACACAGCGGACGGGCACACACGGGACGGACAAACAGGAGATGGACACACAGGGGGCGGACACACAGGGGACGGACGCACAGAGGTCGGACGCACAGAGGTCGGACGCACAGAGGCCGGATGGACATACAGGGATGGACACACAGGAGAGGGACACACAGAGGATGGACGGACAGAGGACGGACACACAGAGGACGGACACACAGAGGACGGACACACAGGGGATGGACACACAGGGGATGGACACACAGGGGACGGACACACTGGGGACAGACACAGAGCACGGACGGACACACGGGACGGACACACAGGGGACGGACACACAGTGGACGGACACACAGGGGACGGACACACAGGGGACGGACACATAGGGGACGGACACACAGGGGATGGACACACGGAGGACGGACACACGGAGGACGGACACACGGAGGACGGACACATAGGGGACGGACACACAGAGGACGGACACACTGAGGACGGACACACAGAGGACGGACACACAGAGGACGGACACACAGGGGATGGACACACAGGGGATGGACA
Source organism: Scyliorhinus torazame (assembly GCF_047496885.1). Classification (NCBI taxonomy): domain Eukaryota; kingdom Metazoa; phylum Chordata; class Chondrichthyes; order Carcharhiniformes; family Scyliorhinidae; genus Scyliorhinus; species Scyliorhinus torazame. The sequence goes on along the minus strand of NC_092720.1, from coordinate 146,899,563 downwards.
CATAGGTAATGGACACACTGGGGACAGACACAGAGAGCAGACAGACACACGGCATGGACACACAGGGGACGGACACACTGGGGACAGACACAGAGCACGGATGGACACACACAGAACGGACAGACACACAGAGGACGGACACACTGGGGATGGACACACAGAGGACGGGCACACAGAGGACGGACGGACACACAGTGGACGGACACACGGGACGGACACACAGGGGACGGACACATAGGGGACGGACACACAGGGGATGGACACACGGAGGACGGACACACGGAGGACGGACACACGGAGGACGGACACATAGGGGATGGACACACAGTGGACGGACACACGGAGGACGGACACACAGAGGATGGACACATTGGGGACAGACACACAGAGGACGGGCACACAGGGGACGGACACACAGGGGACGGACACACGGAGTACACAGGGGACGGACACACAGAGGACGGACACACAGGGGATGGACACACAGGGGACGGACACACGGAGGATGGACGGACACACGGGACGGACACACAGAGATCGGTCACACAGGGAGCGGACAGACAGGGGATGGACACACAGTGGACGGACACACGGAGGACGGACACACAGAGGATGGACACATTGGGGAGAGACACACAGAGGACGGGCACACAGGGGACGGACACACAGGGGACGGACACACGGAGTACACAGGGGACGGACACACAGAGGACGGACACACAGGGGATGGACACACAGGGGATGGACACACGGAGGATGGACGGACACACGGGACGGACACACAGAGATCGGTCACACAGGGAACGGACAGACAGGGGATGGACACACAGAGGACGGACACACTGGGGACAGACACACAGCGGACGGACACACAGGAGATGGACACACAGGGGACGGACACACAGAGGACGGACACACAGGGGACGGACACACAGGGGACGGACGGACACACAGGGAATGGACACACAGGAGAGGGACACACAGAGGACGGACGGACAGAGGACGGACACACAGGGGATGGACACAGGGACCTGATGGACACATAGGTGATGGACACACTGGGGACAGACACAGAGAGCGGACAGACACACAGAGGATGGACACACAGGGGACTGACACACTGGGGACAGACACAGAGCACGTACGGACACACAGAGAACGGACAGACACACAGAGGACGGACACACTGGGGATGGACACACAGAGGACGGGCACACAGAGAACGGACAGACACACAGAGGACGGACACACAGGGGACGGACACACGGGACGGACACACGGGACGGACACATAGGGGACGGACACACAGGGGATGGACACACAGAGGACGGACACACGGAGGACGGACACACGGAGGACGGACACATAGGGGACGGACACACAGAGGACGGACACATTGGGGACAGACACACAGAGGACGGGCACACAGGGGACGGACACACAGGAGATGGACACAGGGACTGGACGGTCACATAGGGGATGGACACACTGGGGACAGACACACAGAGGATGGACCCACAGGGGACGGACACACAGAGGACGGACACACAGGGGACGGACACACAGGAGACGGACACACAGAGGACGGACACACGGCGGACGGACACACGGCGGACGGACACACAGGGGACGGACACACAGGGGACGGGACACACAGGGGACGGACACACAGAGGATGGACGGACACACAGAGGATGGACACACAGAGGACGGACACACAGGAGACGGACACACAGGGGACGGACAGACAGGGGATGGACACACGGGACAGACACACAGGGGACGGACACACAGAGGATGGGCGGACACACAGAGGATGGACACACAGAGGGCGGACACACAGAGGATGGACACACAGAGGACGGACACACAGGGGACGGACACACGGGGGACGGACACACAGAGCACGGACACCCAAGGGACGGACACACAGAGGATGGACGGACAAACTGGGGACGGACACACAGAGGACGGACAGACAGGGGATGGACACCCAGGGGACGGACACACAGAGGACGGACACACAGAGGACAGACACACAGGGGGCGGACACACGGGAGATGGACACACAGAGGACGGACACACAGAGGACGGACACACAGAGGATGGACCCACAGGGGACGGACACACAGAGGATGGACGGACACACAGGGGACGGACACACAGAGGACGGACACACAGGGGACGGACACACAGAGGATGGACACACAGAGGACGGACACACAGAGGACGGACACACAGAGGATGGACACACAGGAGATGGACCCACAGGGGACGGACACACGGAGGACGGACACACGGAGGACGGACACACAGGGGACGGACACACAGAGGACGGACACACAGGGGACGGATACACAGAGGATGGACGGACACACAGGGGACGGACACACAGAGGACGGACACACAGGGGACGGACACACAGAGGATGGACACACAGAGGACGGACACACAGAGGACGGACACACAGAGGATGGACACACAGGAGATGGACCCACAGGGGACGGACACACAGAGGACGGACACACTGAGGACGGACACACAGGGGACGGACACACAGACGATCGACGGACACACAGGGGATGGACACTCAGAGGACGGACACACAGAGGACGGACACACTGGGGACAGACACACAGCGGACGGGCACACACGGGACGGACACACAGGAGATGGACACACAGGGAACGGACACACAGGGGACGGACGCACAGAGGACGGACGCACAGAGGACGGACGCACAGAGGATGGACGGACACACAGTGATGGACACACAGGAGAGGGACCCACAGGGGACGGACACACAGAGGACGGACACACAGGGGACGGACACACAGGAGACGGACACACAGAGGACGGACACACGGCGGACGGACACACGGCGTTCGGACACACAGGGGACGGACACACAGGGGACGGGACACACAGGGGACGGACACACAGAGGATGGACGGACACACAGAGGATGGACACACAGAGGACGGACACACAGGAGACGGACACACAGGGGACGGACAGACAGGGGATGGACACACGGGACAGACACACAGGGGACGGACACACAGAGGATGGGCGGACACACAGAGGATGGACACACAGAGGGCGGACACACAGAGGATGGACACACAGAGGACGGACACACAGGGGACGGACACACGGGGGACGGACACACAGAGCACGGACACCCAAGGGACGGACACACAGAGGATGGACGGACAAACTGGGGACGGACACACAGAGGACGGACAGACAGGGGATGGACACCCAGGGGACGGACACACAGAGGACGGACACACAGAGGACAGACACACAGGGGGCGGACACACGGGAGATGGACACACAGAGGACGGACACACAGAGGACGGACACACAGAGGATGGACCCACAGGGGACGGACACACAGAGGATGGACGGACACACAGGGGACGGACACACAGAGGACGGACACACAGGGGACGGACACACAGAGGATGGACACACAGAGGACGGACACACAGAGGACGGACACACAGAGGATGGACACACAGGAGATGGACCCACAGGGGACGGACACACGGAGGACGGACACACGGAGGACGGACACACAGGGGACGGACACACAGAGGACGGACACACAGGGGACGGATACACAGAGGATGGACGGACACACAGGGGACGGACACACAGAGGACGGACACACAGGGGACGGACACACAGAGGATGGACACACAGAGGACGGACACACAGAGGACGGACACACAGAGGATGGACACACAGGAGATGGACCCACAGGGGACGGACACACAGAGGACGGACACACTGAGGACGGACACACAGGGGACGGACACACAGACGATCGACGGACACACAGGGGATGGACACTCAGAGGACGGACACACAGAGGACGGACACACTGGGGACAGACACACAGCGGACGGGCACACACGGGACGGACACACAGGAGATGGACACACAGGGAACGGACACACAGGGGACGGACGCACAGAGGACGGACGCACAGAGGACGGACGCACAGAGGATGGACGGACACACAGTGATGGACACACAGGAGAGGGACACACAGAGGACGGACGGACAGAGGACGGACACACAGAGGACGGACACACAAAGGACGGACACACAGGGGACGGACACACAGGGGACAGACACACAGGGGGCGGACACACGGGAGATGGACACACAGAGGACGGACACACAGAGGACGGACACACAGAGGATGGACCCACAGGGGACGGACACACAGAGGATGGACGGACACACAGGGGACGGACACACAGAGGACGGACACACATGAAACGGACACACAGAGGATGGACACACAGAGGACGGACACACAGAGGACGGACACACTGAGGACGGACACACAGAGGATGGACACACAGGGGACGGACACACAGAGGATGGACACACAGAGGACGGACACACAGAGGACGGACACACAGAGGACGGACACACAGAGGATGGACACACAGAGGACGGACACACAGAGGATGGACACACAGGGGACGGACACACAGAGGACGGACACACAGGGGACGGACACACAGAGGATGGACGGACACACAGGGGACGGACACACAGAGGACGGACACACAGGGGACGGACACACAGAGGATGGACACACAGAGGACGGACACACAGAGGACGGACACACAGAGGATGGACACACAGGAGATGGACCCACAGGGGACGGACACACAGAGGACGGACACACTGAGGACGGACACACAGGGGACGGACACACAGACGATCGACGGACACACAGGGGATGGACACTCAGAGGACGGACACACAGAGGACGGACACCCAGGGGACGGACACACAGAGGATGGACGGACACACTGGGGATGGACACACAGGGGACGGGCACCCAGGGGACGGACACACAGAGGACGGACACACAGGGAACGGACACACAGAGGACGGACACACAGGGGACGGACACACAGAGGACGGACACACAGGGGACGGACACACAGAGGACGGACACACAGAGGACGGACACACAGAGGACAGACACACAGGGGGCGGACACAGGGGAGATGGACACACAGAGGACGGACACACAGAGGACGGACACACAGAGGATGGACACACAGGAGATGGACCCACAGGGGACGGACACACGGAGGACGGACACACGGAGGACGGACACACAGGGGACGGACACACAGAGGACGGACACACAGAGGACGGACACACAGACGATGGACACACAGGGGACGGACACACAGAGGATGGACACACAGAGGACGGACACACAGAGGATGGACACACAGGAGATGGACCCACAGGGGACGGAAACACAGAGGACAGACACACAGGGGACGGACACACAGAGGATGGACACACAGAGGATGGACACACGGAGGACGGACACACAGAGGACGGACACACAGACGATGGACGGACACACGGGACGGACACACGGAGGACGGACACACGGTGGACGGACACACAGGGGACGGACACACAGAGGATGGGCACACAGAGGACGGACACACAGAGGATGGACACACAGGAGATGGACCCACAGGGGACGGACACACGGAGGACGGACACACAGAGGACGGACACACAGACGATGGACGGACACACAGGGGATGGACACACAGAGGACAGACACACAGAGGACGGACACACACGGGACGGACAAACAGGAGATGGACACACAGGGGGCGGACACACAGGGGACGGATGCACAGAGGTCGGACGCACAGAGGTCGGACGCACAGAGGCCGGATGGACATACAGGGATGGACACACAGGAGAGGGACACACAGAGGATGGACGGACAGAGGACGGACACACAGAGGACGGACACACAGAGGACGGACACACAGGGGATGGACACACAGGGGATGGACACATAGGTGATGGACACACTGGGGACAGACACAGAGAGCGGACAGACACACAGGGGATGGACACACAGGGGACGGACACACTGGGGACAGACACACAGCGGACGGGCACACACGGGACGGACAAACAGGAGATGGACACACAGGGGGCGGACACACAGGGGACGGACGCACAGAGGTCGGACGCACAGAGGTCGGACGCACAGAGGCCGGATGGACATACAGGGATGGACACACAGGAGAGGGACACACAGAGGATGGACGGACAGAGGACGGACACACAGAGGACGGACACACAGAGGACGGACACACAGGGGATGGACACACAGGGGATGGACACACAGGGGACGGACACACTGTGGACAGACACAGAGCACGGACGGACACACGGGACGGACACACAGGGGACGGACACACAGTGGACGGACACACAGGGGACGGACACACAGGGGACGGACACATAGGGGACGGACACACAGGGGATGGACACACGGAGGACGGACACACGGAGGACGGACACACGGAGGACGGACACATAGGGGACGGACACACAGAGGACGGACACACTGAGGACGGACACACAGAGGACGGACACACAGAGGACGGACACACAGGGGATGGACACACAGGGGATGGACACATAGGTAATGGACACACTGGGGACAGACACAGAGAGCAGACAGACACACGGCATGGACACACAGGGGACGGACACACTGGGGACAGACACAGAGCACGGATGGACACACACAGAACGGACAGACACACAGAGGACGGACACACTGGGGATGGACACACAGAGGACGGGCACACAGAGGACGGACGGACACACAGTGGACGGACACACGGGACGGACACACAGGGGACGGACACATAGGGGACGGACACACAGGGGATGGACACACGGAGGACGGACACACGGAGGACGGACACACGGAGGACGGACACATAGGGGATGGACACACAGTGGACGGACACACGGAGGACGGACACACAGAGGATGGACACATTGGGGACAGACACACAGAGGACGGGCACACAGGGGACGGACACACAGGGGACGGACACACGGAGTACACAGGGGACGGACACACAGAGGACGGACACACAGGGGATGGACACACAGGGGACGGACACACGGAGGATGGACGGACACACGGGACGGACACACAGAGATCGGTCACACAGGGAGCGGACAGACAGGGGATGGACACACAGTGGACGGACACACGGAGGACGGACACACAGAGGATGGACACATTGGGGAGAGACACACAGAGGACGGGCACACAGGGGACGGACACACAGGGGACGGACACACGGAGTACACAGGGGACGGACACACAGAGGACGGACACACAGGGGATGGACACACAGGGGATGGACACACGGAGGATGGACGGACACACGGGACGGACACACAGAGATCGGTCACACAGGGAACGGACAGACAGGGGATGGACACACAGAGGACGGACACACTGGGGACAGACACACAGCGGACGGACACACAGGAGATGGACACACAGGGGACGGACACACAGAGGACGGACACACAGGGGACGGACACACAGGGGACGGACGGACACACAGGGAATGGACACACAGGAGAGGGACACACAGAGGACGGACGGACAGAGGACGGACACACAGGGGATGGACACAGGGACCTGATGGACACATAGGTGATGGACACACTGGGGACAGACACAGAGAGCGGACAGACACACAGAGGATGGACACACAGGGGACTGACACACTGGGGACAGACACAGAGCACGTACGGACACACAGAGAACGGACAGACACACAGAGGACGGACACACTGGGGATGGACACACAGAGGACGGGCACACAGAGAACGGACAGACACACAGAGGACGGACACACAGGGGACGGACACACGGGACGGACACACGGGACGGACACATAGGGGACGGACACACAGGGGATGGACACACAGAGGACGGACACACGGAGGACGGACACACGGAGGACGGACACATAGGGGACGGACACACAGAGGACGGACACATTGGGGACAGACACACAGAGGACGGGCACACAGGGGACGGACACACAGGAGATGGACACAGGGACTGGACGGTCACATAGGGGATGGACCCACAGGGGACGGACACACAGAGGACGGACACACAGGGGACGGACACACAGGAGACGGACACACAGAGGACGGACACACGGCGGACGGACACACGGCGGACGGACACACAGGGGACGGACACACAGGGGACGGGACACACAGGGGACGGACACACAGAGGATGGACGGACACACAGAGGATGGACACACAGAGGACGGACACACAGGAGACGGACACACAGGGGACGGACAGACAGGGGATGGACACACGGGACAGACACACAGGGGACGGACACACAGAGGATGGGCGGACACACAGAGGATGGACACACAGAGGGCGGACACACAGAGGATGGACACACAGAGGACGGACACACAGGGGACGGACACACGGGGGACGGACACACAGAGCACGGACACCCAAGGGACGGACACACAGAGGATGGACGGACAAACTGGGGACGGACACACAGAGGACGGACAGACAGGGGATGGACACCCAGGGGACGGACACACAGAGGACGGACACACAGAGGACAGACACACAGGGGGCGGACACACGGGAGATGGACACACAGAGGACGGACACACAGAGGACGGACACACAGAGGATGGACCCACAGGGGACGGACACACAGAGGATGGACGGACACACAGGGGACGGACACACAGAGGACGGACACACAGGGGACGGACACACAGAGGATGGACACACAGAGGACGGACACACAGAGGACGGACACACAGAGGATGGACACACAGGAGATGGACCCACAGGGGACGGACACACGGAGGACGGACACACGGAGGACGGACACACAGGGGACGGACACACAGAGGACGGACACACAGGGGACGGATACACAGAGGATGGACGGACACACAGGGGACGGACACACAGAGGACGGACACACAGGGGACGGACACACAGAGGATGGACACACAGAGGACGGACACACAGAGGACGGACACACAGAGGATGGACACACAGGAGATGGACCCACAGGGGACGGACACACAGAGGACGGACACACTGAGGACGGACACACAGGGGACGGACACACAGACGATCGACGGACACACAGGGGATGGACACTCAGAGGACGGACACACAGAGGACGGACACACTGGGGACAGACACACAGCGGACGGGCACACACGGGACGGACACACAGGAGATGGACACACAGGGAACGGACACACAGGGGACGGACGCACAGAGGACGGACGCACAGAGGACGGACGCACAGAGGATGGACGGACACACAGTGATGGACACACAGGAGAGGGACACACAGAGGACGGACGGACAGAGGACGGACACACAGAGGACGGACACACAAAGGACGGACACACAGGGGACGGACACACAGGGGACAGACACACAGGGGGCGGACACACGGGAGATGGACACACAGAGGACGGACACACAGAGGACGGACACACAGAGGACGGACACACAGAGGACGGACACACAGAGGATGGACACACAGGGGACGGACACACAGAGGATGGACACACAGAGGACGGACACACAGAGGACGGACACACAGAGGACGGACACACAGAGGATGGACACACAGAGGACGGACACACAGAGGATGGACACACAGGGGACGGACACACAGAGGACGGACACACAGGGGACGGACACACAGAGGATGGACGGACACACAGGGGACGGACACACAGAGGACGGACACACAGGGGACGGACACACAGAGGATGGACACACAGAGGACGGACACACAGAGGACGGACACACAGAGGACGGACACACAGGAGATGGACCCACAGGGGACGGACACACAGAGGACGGACACACTGAGGACGGACACACAGGGGACGGACACACAGACGATCGACGGACACACAGGGGATGGACACTCAGAGGACGGACACACAGAGGACGGACATACTGGGGACAGACACACAGCGGACGGGCACACACGGGACGGACACACAGGAGATGGACACACAGGGGACGGACACACAGGGGACGGACGCACAGAGGACGGACACACAGGAGAAGGACACACAGGGGACGGACACACAGGGGACGGACGCACAGGGGACGGACGCACAGAGGACGGACGCACAGAGGACGGACGGACACACAGGGATGGACACACAGGAGAGGGACACACAGAGGACGGACGGACAGAGAACGGACACACAGAGGACGGACACACAAAGGACGGACACACAGGGGATGGACACAGGGACCGGATGGACACACTGGGGACAGACACAGAGAGAAACAGACACACAGGGGATGGACACACGGGACTGACACACTGGGGACAGACACAGTGCACGGACGGACACACAGAGAACGGACAGACACACAGAGGACGGACACACTGGGGATGGACACACAGAGGACGGGCACACAGAGGACGGACACACAGGGGACGGACACACAGGGGACGGACACACAGCGGATGGACACACAGTGGACGGACACACGGAGGACGGACACACGGAGGACGGACACACAGGGGACGGACACACAGGGGACAGACACACAGGGGACGGACACACAGAGGATGGACACACAGAGGACGGAAAGACAGGGGATGGACACACAGGGGACGGACACAGGGGACGGACGCACAGGGGACGGACACAGGGGACGGACACACAGGGGACGGACACACGGCGGTCGGACATACAGAGGAAGGACACACGGCGGAAGGACAGACAGGGGACGGACACACAGGGGACGGACACACAGGGGACGGACACACGGAGGACGGACACACTGGGGACGGACACATAGGGGACGGACACACAGGGGATGGACACACAGGGGACGGACACACAGGGGACGGACACACAGGGGACGGACACACAGGGACGGACACACAGAGGATGGACGGACACACAGGGGACGGACACACAGGGGACGGACACACGGCGGACGGACACACAGAGGACGGACACACAGAGGACGGACACACAGGGGATGGACACACAGGGGACGGACACACAGGGGACGGACACACAGGGGACGGACACACAGGGGACGGACACACAGAGGACGGACACACAGGGGACGGACACACAGAGGACGGACACACAGGGGACGGACACACAGGGGATGGACACACAGGGGACGGACACACAGAGGACGGACACACAGGGGACGGACACACAGAGGACGGACACACAGGGGATGGACACACAGGGGACGGACACACAGGGGACGGACTGACAGGGGACGGACACACAGGGGACGGACCCACAGGGGACGGACACACGGCGGACGGACACACGGCGGACGGACACACAGGGGATGGACACACAGGGGATGGACACACGGAGGACGGACACACTGGGTACGGACACATAGGGGACGGACACACAGGGGATGGACACACAGAGGACGGACACACTGGGGACAGACACACAGGGTACGGACACACAGAGGACGGACACACGGCGGACGGACAGACAGGGGATGGACACACAGGGGACGGACACACAGGGGACGGACACACAGGGGACGGACACACAGAGGACGGACACACGGCGGACGGACAGACAGGGGATGGACACACAGGGGACGGACACACAGGGGACGGACACAGGGGACGGACACACAGGGGACGGACACACAGAGGATGGACACACAGGGGACGGACACACAGGGGACGGTCACACGGCGGATGGACACACGGAGGAGGAACACACGGGACGGTCACACGGCGGACGGACACACAGGGGACGGACACACAGGGGACGGACACACAGGGGACGGTCACACGGCGGACGGACACACGGAGGACGGACACACAGGGAAAGGTCACAGGGCGGACGGACAGACAGGGGACGGACAGACGGGACGGAACCACAGGGGACGGACACACAGAGGACAGACACACAGGGGACGGACACACAGGGGACGGACACACAGAGGACGGACACACAGGGGACGTACACACGGCAGACGGACACACAGGGGACGGACACACAGGGGACGGACACACAGGGGATGGACGGACACACAGAGGATGGACACACAGAGGACGGACACACAGGAGACGGACACACAGGGGACGGACACACAGGGGACGGACACACAGGGGACGGACACACAGAGGATGGACGGACACACAGAGGACGGACACACAGGGGACGGACACACAGGGGACAGACACACAGGGGACGGACAGCCAGGGGACGGACAGCCAGGGGACGGAGACACAGAGGACGGACACACAGAGGATGGACACACAGGAGATGGACCCACAGGGGGCGAACACACAGAGGATGGACGGACACACAGGGGACGGACACACAGAGGACGGACACACAGGGATGGACACACAGAGGATGGACACACAGAGGACGGACACACAGAGGATGGACACACAGGAGATGGACCCACAGGGGACAGACACACGGAGGACGGACACACGGAGGACGGACACACAGGGGACGGACACACAGAGGACGGACACACAGAGGATGGACACACAGGAGATGGACACACAGGAGATGGACCCACAGGGGGCGGACACACAGAGGATGGACACACAGAGGACGGACACACAGAGGATGGACACACAGGAGATGGACCCACAGGGGACAGACACACGGAGGACGGACACACGGAGGACGGACACACAGAGGACGGACACACAGGGGACAGACACACAGAGGACGGACACACAGAGGATGGACACACAGGAGATGGACCCATTGGGGACAGACACACGGACGACGGACACACGGAGGACGGACACACAGGGGACGGACACACAGAGGACGGACACACAGGGGACGGACACACAGAGGATGGACACACAGAGGACGGACACACAGAGGATGGACACACGGGAGATGGACACACAGAGGACGGACACACAGGGGACGGACACACAGAGGATGGACACACAGAGGACGGACACACAGAGGATGGACACACAGGAGATGGACCCACAGGGGACGGACACACAGACGATGGACGGACACACAGGGGACGGACACACAGGGGATGGACACACAGAGGACGGACACACAGAGGACGGACACACTGAGGACAGACACACAGCGGACGGGCACACACGGGACGGACACACAGGAGATGGACACACAGGGGACGGACACACAGGGGACGGACGCACAGAGGACGGACGCACAGAGGACGGACGCACAGAGGACGGACGGACACACAGGGATGGACACACAGGAGAGGGACACACAGAGGACGGACACACAGAGGATGGACACACAGAGGACGGACGGACAGAGGACGGACACACAGAGGACGGACACACGGAGGACGGACACACGGAGGACGGACACACAGGGGACGGACACACAGAGGACGGACACACAGGGGACGGACACACAGAGGATGGACGGACACACAGGGGACGGACACACAGAGGACGGACACACAGGGGACGGACACACAGAGGATGGACACACAGGAGATGGACCCACAGGGGACGGACACACAGAGGACGGACACACTGAGGACGGACACACAGGGGACGGACACACAGACGATCGACGGACACACAGGGGACGGACACACAGAGGACGGACACACAGGGGATGGACACACAGGGGACGGACACACAGGGGACGGACAGACAGGGGACGGACACACAGGGGACGGACCCACAGGGGACGGACACACGGCGGACGGACACACGGCGGACGGACACACAGGGGATGGACACACAGGGGATGGACACACGGAGGACGGACACACTGGGGACGGACACATAGGGGACGGACACACAGGGGATGGACACACAGAGGACGGACACACTGGGGACAGACACACAGGGTACGGACACACAAAGGACGGACACACGGCGGACGGACAGACAGGGGATGGACACACAGGGGACGGACACACAGGGGACGGACACACAGGGGACGGACACAGGGGACGGACACACAGGGGACGGACACACAGAGGATGGACACACAGGGGACGGACACACAGGGGACGGTCACACGGCGGATGGACACACGGAGGACGGACACACGGGACGGTCACACGGCGGACGGACAGACAGGGGATGGACACACAGGGGACGGACACACAGGGGACGGACACACAGGGGACGGTCACACGGCGGACGGACACACGGAGGACGGACACACAGGGAAAGGTCACACGGCGGACGGACAGACAGGGGACGGACAGACGGGACGGACCCACAGGGGACGGACACACAGAGGACAGACACACAGGGGACGGACACACAGGGGACGGACACACAGAGGACGGACACACAGGGGACGTACACACGGCAGACGGACACACAGGGGACGGACACACAGGGGACGGACACACAGGGGATGGACGGACACACAGAGGATGGACACACAGAGGACGGACACACAGGAGACGGACACACAGGGGACGGACACACAGGGGACGGACACACAGGGGACGGACACACAGAGGATGGACGGACACACAGAGGACGGACACACAGGGGACGGACACACAGAGGACGGACACACAGGGATGGACACACAGAGGATGGACACACAGAGGACGGACACACAGAGGATGGACACACAGGAGATGGACCCACAGGGGACAGACACACGGAGGACGGACACACGGAGGACGGACACACAGGGGACGGACACACAGAGGACGGACACACAGAGGATGGACACACAGGAGATGGACACACAGGAGATGGACCCACAGGGGGCGGACACACAGAGGATGGACACACAGAGGACGGACACACAGAGGATGGACACACAGGAGATGGACCCACAGGGGACAGACACACGGAGGACGGACACACGGAGGACGGACACACAGAGGACGGACACACAGGGGACAGACACACAGAGGACGGACACACAGAGGATGGACACACAGGAGATGGACCCATTGGGGACATACACACGGACGACGGACACACGGAGGACGGACACACAGGGGACGGACACACAGAGGACGGACACACAGGGGACGGACACACAGAGGATGGACACACAGAGGACGGACACACAGAGGATGGACACACGGGAGATGGACACACAGAGGACGGACACACAGAGGACGGACACACAGAGGATGGACACACAGGAGATGGACCCACAGGGGACGGACACACGGAGGACGGACACACAGACGATGGACGGACACACAGGGGACGGACACACAGGGGATGGATAAAACAGAGGACAGACACACAGAGGACGGACACACTGGGGACAGACACACAGCGGACGGGCACACACGGGACGGACACACAGGAGATGGACACACAGGGGACGGACACACAGGGGACGGACGCACAGAGGACGGACGCACAGAGGACGGACGCACAGAGGACGGACGGACACACAGGGATGGACACACAGGAGAGGGACACACAGAGGACGGACACACAGAGGATGGACACACAGAGGACGGACGGACAGAGGACAGACACACAGAGGACGGACACACGGAGGACGGACACACGGAGGACGGACACACAGGGGACGGACACACAGAGGACGGACACACAGGGGACGGACACACAGAGGATGGACGGACACACAGGGGACGGACACACAGAGGATGGACGGACACACAGGGGACGGACACACAGAGGACGGACACACAGGGGACGGACACACAGAGGATGGACACACAGGAGATGGACCCACAGGGGACGGACACACAGAGGACGGACACACTGAGGACGGACACACAGGGGACGGACACACAGGAGATGGACCCACAGGGGACGGACACACAGGGGACGGACACACAGGGGACGGACACACAGAGGACGGACACACAGAGGATGGACACACAGGAGATGGACCCACAGGGGACGGACACACAGAGGACGGACACACTGAGGACGGACACACAGGGGACGGACACACAGACGATCGACGGACACACAGGGGATGGACACTCAGAGGACGGACACACAGAGGACGGACACACTGGGGACAGACACACAGCGGACGGGCACACACGGGACGGACACACAGGAGATGGACACACAGGGGACGGACACACAGGGGACGGTCACACAGAGGACGGACGCACAGAGGACGGACGCACAGAGGACGGACGCACAGAGGACGGACGCACAGAGGACGGACGGACACACAGGGATGGACACACAGGAGAGGGACACACAGAGGACGGACGGACAGAGGACGGACACACAGAGGACGGACACACAAAGGACGGACACACAGGGGACGGACACACAGGGGACAGACACACAGGGGGCGGACACACGGGAGATGGACACACAGAGGACGGACACACAGAGGACGGACACACAGAGGATGGACCCACAGGGGACGGACACACAGAGGATGGACGGACACACAGGGGACGGACACACAGAGGACGGACACACAGGGGACGGACACACAGGGGACGGACACACAGAGGATGGACACACAGAGGACGGACACACAGAGGACGGACACACAGAGGACGGACACACAGAGGATGGACACACAGGAGATGGACCCACAGGGGACGGACACACGGAGGACGGACACACGGAGGACGGACACACAGGGGACGGACACACAGAGGACGGACACACAGGGGACGGACACACAGAGGATGGACGGACACACAGGGGACGGACACACAGAGGACGGACACACAGGGGACGGACACACAGAGGATGGACACACAGAGGACGGACACACAGAGGACGGACACACAGAGGATGGACACACAGGAGATGGACCCACAGGGGACGGACACACAGAGGACGGACACACTGAGGACGGACACACAGGGGACGGACACACAGACGATCGACGGACACACAGGGGATGGACACTCAGAGGACGGACACACAGAGGACGGACACACTGGGGACAGACACACAGCGGACGGGCACACACGGGACGGACACACAGGGGACGGACGCACAGAGGACGGACGCACAGAGGACGGACGCACAGAGGACGGACGGACACACAGGGATGGACACACAGGAGAGGGACACACAGAGGACGGACGGACAGAGGACGGACGGACAGAGGACGGACACACAAAGGACGGACACACAGGGGATGGACACAGGGACCGGATGGACACACTGGGGACAGACACAGAGAGAAACAGACACACAGGGGATGGACACACGGGACGGACACACTGGGGACAGACACAGTGCACGGACGGACACACAGAGAACGGACAGACACACAGAGGACGGACACACTGGGGATGGACACACAGAGGACGGGCACACAGAGGACGGGCACACAGAGGACGGACACACAGGGGACGGACACACAGGGGACGGACACACAGGGGACGGACACACAGCGGATGGACACACAGTGGACGGACACACGGAGGACGGACACACGGAGGACGGACACACAGGGGACGGACACACAGGGGACAGACACACAGGGGACGGACACACAGAGGATGGACACACAGAGGACGGAAAGACAGGGGATGGACACACAGGGGACGGACACAGGGGACGGACGCACAGGGGACGGACACAGGGGACGGACACACAGGGGACGGACACACGGCGGTCGGACATACAGAGGAAGGACACACGGCGGAAGGACAGACAGGGGACGGACACACAGGGGACGGACACACAGGGGACGGACACACAGAGGACGGACACACAGGGGATGGACACACAGGGGACGGACACACAGAGGACGGACACACAGGGGACGGACACACAGGGGACGGACACACAGGGGACGGACACACAGAGGACGGACACACAGGGGACGGACACACAGAGGACGGACACACAGGGGATGGACACACAGGGGACGGACACACGGGACGGACAGACAGGGGACGGACACACAGGGGACGGACCCACAGGGGACGGACACACGGCGGACGGACACACGGCGGACGGACACACAGGGGATGGACACACAGGGGATGGACACACGGAGGACGGACACACTGGGGACGGACACATAGGGGACGGACACACAGGGGATGGACACACAGAGGACGGACACACTGGGGACAGACACACAGGGTACGGACACACAGAGGACGGACACACGGCGGACGGACAGACAGGGGACGGACACAGGGGACGGACACACAGGGGACGGACACACAGGGGACGGACACAGGGGACGGACACACAGGGGACGGACACACAGAGGATGGACACACAGGGGACGGACACACAGGGGACGGTCACACGGCGGATGGACACACGGAGGACGGACACACGGGACGGTCACACGGCGGACGGACAGACAGGGGATGGACACACAGGGGACGGACACACAGGGGACGGACACACAGGGGACGGTCACACGGCGGACGGACAGACAGGGAAAGGTCACACGGCGGACGGACAGACAGGGGACGGACAGACGGGACGGACCCACAGGGGACGGACACACAGTGGACAGACACACAGGGGACGGACACACAGGGGACGGACACACAGAGGACGGACACACAGGGGACGTACACACGGCAGACGGACACACAGGGGACGGACACACAGGGGACGGACACACAGGGGATGGACGGACACACAGAGGATGGACACACAGAGGACGGACACACAGGAGACGGACACACAGGGGACGGACACACAGGGGACGGACACACAGGGGACGGACACACAGAGGATGGACGGACACACAGAGGACGGACACACAGGGGACGGACACACAGGGGACGGACAGACAGGGGACGGAGACACAGAGGACGGACACACAGAGGATGGACACACAGGAGATGGACCCACAGGGGGCGGACACACAGAGGATGGACGGACACACAGGGGACGGACACACAGAGGACGGACACACAGGGATGGACACACAGAGGATGGACACACAGAGGACGGACACACAGAGGATGGACACACAGGAGATGGACCCACAGGGGACAGACACACGGAGGACGGACACACGGAGGACGGACACACAGGGGACGGACACACAGAGGACGGACACACAGAGGATGGACACACAGGAGATGGACACACAGGAGATGGACCCACAGGGGGCGGACACACAGAGGATGGACACACAGAGGACGGACACACAGAGGATGGACACACAGGAGATCGACCAACAGGGGACAGACACACGGAGGACGGACACACGGAGGACGGACACACAGGGGACAGACACACAGAGGACGGACACACAGAGGATGGACACACAGGAGATGGACCCATTGGTTACAGACACACGGACGACGGACACACGGAGGACGGACACACAGGGGACGGACACACAGAGGACGGACACACAGGGGACGGACACACAGAGGATGGACACACAGAGGACGGACACACAGAGGATGGACACACAGGAGATGGACCCACAGGGGACGGACACACGGAGGACGGACACACAGACGATGGACGGACACACAGGGGACGGACACACAGGGGATGGACACACAGAGGACGGACACACAGAGGACGGACACACTGGGGACAGACACACAGCGGACGGGCACACACGGGACGGACACACAGGAGATGGACACACAGGGGACGGACACACAGGGGACGGACGCACAGAGGACGGACGCACAGAGGACGGACGCACAGAGGACGGACGGACACACAGGGATGGACACACAGGAGAGGGACACACAGAGGACGGACACACAGAGGATGGACACACAGAGGACGGACGGACAGAGGACGGACACACAGAGGACGGACACACGGAGGACGGACACACAGGGGACGGACACACAGAGGACGGACACACAGGGGACGTACACACGGCAGACGGACACACAGGGGACGGACACACAGGGGACGGACACACAGGGGATGGACGGACACACAGAGGATGGACACACAGAGGACGGACACACAGGAGACGGACACACAGGGGACGGACACACAGGGGACGGACACACAGGGGACGGACACACAGAGGATGGACGGACACACAGAGGACGGACACACAGGGGACGGACACACAGAGGACGGACACACAGGGATGGACACACAGAGGATGGACACACAGAGGACGGACACACAGAGGATGGACACACAGGAGATGGACCCACAGGGGACAGACACACGGAGGACGGACACACGGAGGACGGACACACAGGGGACGGACACACAGAGGACGGACACACAGAGGATGGACACACAGGAGATGGACACACAGGAGATGGACCCACAGGGGGCGGACACACAGAGGATGGACACACAGAGGACGGACACACAGAGGATGGACACACAGGAGATGGACCCACAGGGGACAGACACACGGAGGACGGACACACGGAGGACGGACACACAGAGGACGGACACACAGGGGACAGACACACAGAGGACGGACACACAGAGGATGGACACACAGGAGATGGACCCATTGGGGACATACACACGGACGACGGACACACGGAGGACGGACACACAGGGGACGGACACACAGAGGACGGACACACAGGGGACGGACACACAGAGGATGGACACACAGAGGACGGACACACAGAGGATGGACACACGGGAGATGGACACACAGAGGACGGACACACAGAGGACGGACACACAGAGGATGGACACACAGGAGATGGACCCACAGGGGACGGACACACGGAGGACGGACACACAGACGATGGACGGACACACAGGGGACGGACACACAGGGGATGGATAAAACAGAGGACAGACACACAGAGGACGGACACACTGGGGACAGACACACAGCGGACGGGCACACACGGGACGGACACACAGGAGATGGACACACAGGGGACGGACACACAGGGGACGGACGCACAGAGGACGGACGCACAGAGGACGGACGCACAGAGGACGGACGGACACACAGGGATGGACACACAGGAGAGGGACACACAGAGGACGGACACACAGAGGATGGACACACAGAGGACGGACGGACAGAGGACAGACACACAGAGGACGGACACACGGAGGACGGACACACGGAGGACGGACACACAGGGGACGGACACACAGAGGACGGACACACAGGGGACGGACACACAGAGGATGGACGGACACACAGGGGACGGACACACAGAGGATGGACGGACACACAGGGGACGGACACACAGAGGACGGACACACAGGGGACGGACACACAGAGGATGGACACACAGGAGATGGACCCACAGGGGACGGACACACAGAGGACGGACACACTGAGGACGGACACACAGGGGACGGACACACAGGAGATGGACCCACAGGGGACGGACACACAGGGGACGGACACACAGGGGACGGACACACAGAGGACGGACACACAGAGGATGGACACACAGGAGATGGACCCACAGGGGACGGACACACAGAGGACGGACACACTGAGGACGGACACACAGGGGACGGACACACAGACGATCGACGGACACACAGGGGATGGACACTCAGAGGACGGACACACAGAGGACGGACACACTGGGGACAGACACACAGCGGACGGGCACACACGGGACGGACACACAGGAGATGGACACACAGGGGACGGACACACAGGGGACGGTCACACAGAGGACGGACGCACAGAGGACGGACGCACAGAGGACGGACGCACAGAGGACGGACGCACAGAGGACGGACGGACACACAGGGATGGACACACAGGAGAGGGACACACAGAGGACGGACGGACAGAGGACGGACACACAGAGGACGGACACACAAAGGACGGACACACAGGGGACGGACACACAGGGGACAGACACACAGGGGGCGGACACACGGGAGATGGACACACAGAGGACGGACACACAGAGGACGGACACACAGAGGATGGACCCACAGGGGACGGACACACAGAGGATGGACGGACACACAGGGGACGGACACACAGAGGACGGACACACAGGGGACGGACACACAGGGGACGGACACACAGAGGATGGACACACAGAGGACGGACACACAGAGGACGGACACACAGAGGACGGACACACAGAGGATGGACACACAGGAGATGGACCCACAGGGGACGGACACACGGAGGACGGACACACGGAGGACGGACACACAGGGGACGGACACACAGAGGACGGACACACAGGGGACGGACACACAGAGGATGGACGGACACACAGGGGACGGACACACAGAGGACGGACACACAGGGGACGGACACACAGAGGATGGACACACAGAGGACGGACACACAGAGGACGGACACACAGAGGATGGACACACAGGAGATGGACCCACAGGGGACGGACACACAGAGGACGGACACACTGAGGACGGACACACAGGGGACGGACACACAGACGATCGACGGACACACAGGGGATGGACACTCAGAGGACGGACACACAGAGGACGGACACACTGGGGACAGACACACAGCGGACGGGCACACACGGGACGGACACACAGGGGACGGACGCACAGAGGACGGACGCACAGAGGACGGACGCACAGAGGACGGACGGACACACAGGGATGGACACACAGGAGAGGGACACACAGAGGACGGACGGACAGAGGACGGACGGACAGAGGACGGACACACAAAGGACGGACACACAGGGGATGGACACAGGGACCGGATGGACACACTGGGGACAGACACAGAGAGAAACAGACACACAGGGGATGGACACACGGGACGGACACACTGGGGACAGACACAGTGCACGGACGGACACACAGAGAACGGACAGACACACAGAGGACGGACACACTGGGGATGGACACACAGAGGACGGGCACACAGAGGACGGGCACACAGAGGACGGACACACAGGGGACGGACACACAGGGGACGGACACACAGGGGACGGACACACAGCGGATGGACACACAGTGGACGGACACACGGAGGACGGACACACGGAGGACGGACACACAGGGGACGGACACACAGGGGACAGACACACAGGGGACGGACACACAGAGGATGGACACACAGAGGACGGAAAGACAGGGGATGGACACACAGAGGACGGACACACAGGGGATGGACACACAGGGGACGGACACACGGGACGGACAGACAGGGGACGGACACACAGGGGACGGACCCACAGGGGACGGACACACGGCGGACGGACACACGGCGGACGGACACACAGGGGATGGACACACAGGGGATGGACACACGGAGGACGGACACACTGGGGACGGACACATAGGGGACGGACACACAGGGGATGGACACACAGAGGACGGACACACTGGGGACAGACACACAGGGTACGGACACACAGAGGACGGACACACGGCGGACGGACAGACAGGGGACGGACACAGGGGACGGACACACAGGGGACGGACACACAGGGGACGGACACAGGGGACGGACACACAGGGGACGGACACACAGAGGATGGACACACAGGGGACGGACACACAGGGGACGGTCACACGGCGGATGGACACACGGAGGACGGACACACGGGACGGTCACACGGCGGACGGACAGACAGGGGATGGACACACAGGGGACGGACACACAGGGGACGGACACACAGGGGACGGTCACACGGCGGACGGACAGACAGGGAAAGGTCACACGGCGGACGGACAGACAGGGGACGGACAGACGGGACGGACCCACAGGGGACGGACACACAGAGGACAGACACACAGGGGACGGACACACAGGGGACGGACACACAGAGGACGGACACACAGGGGACGTACACACGGCAGACGGACACACAGGGGACGGACACACAGGGGACGGACACACAGGGGATGGACGGACACACAGAGGATGGACACACAGAGGACGGACACACAGGAGACGGACACACAGGGGACGGACACACAGGGGACGGACACACAGGGGACGGACACACAGAGGATGGACGGACACACAGAGGACGGACACACAGGGGACGGACACACAGGGGACGGACAGACAGGGGACGGAGACACAGAGGACGGACACACAGAGGATGGACACACAGGAGATGGACCCACAGGGGGCGGACACACAGAGGATGGACGGACACACAGGGGACGGACACACAGAGGACGGACACACAGGGATGGACACACAGAGGATGGACACACAGAGGACGGACACACAGAGGATGGACACACAGGAGATGGACCCACAGGGGACAGACACACGGAGGACGGACACACGGAGGACGGACACACAGGGGACGGACACACAGAGGACGGACACACAGAGGATGGACACACAGGAGATGGACACACAGGAGATGGACCCACAGGGGGCGGACACACAGAGGATGGACACACAGAGGACGGACACACAGAGGATGGACACACAGGAGATCGACCAACAGGGGACAGACACACGGAGGACGGACACACGGAGGACGGACACACAGGGGACAGACACACAGAGGACGGACACACAGAGGATGGACACACAGGAGATGGACCCATTGGTTACAGACACACGGACGACGGACACACGGAGGACGGACACACAGGGGACGGACACACAGAGGACGGACACACAGGGGACGGACACACAGAGGATGGACACACAGAGGACGGACACACAGAGGATGGACACACAGGAGATGGACCCACAGGGGACGGACACACGGAGGACGGACACACAGACGATGGACGGACACACAGGGGACGGACACACAGGGGATGGACACACAGAGGACGGACACACAGAGGACGGACACACTGGGGACAGACACACAGCGGACGGGCACACACGGGACGGACACACAGGAGATGGACACACAGGGGACGGACACACAGGGGACGGACGCACAGAGGACGGACGCACAGAGGACGGACGCACAGAGGACGGACGGACACACAGGGATGGACACACAGGAGAGGGACACACAGAGGACGGACACACAGAGGATGGACACACAGAGGACGGACGGACAGAGGACGGACACACAGAGGACGGACACACGGAGGACGGACACACAGGGGACGGACACACAGAGGACGGACACACAGGGGACGAACACACAGAGGATGGACGGACACACAGGGGACGGACACACAGAGGACGGACACACAGGGGACGGACACACAGAGGATGGACACACAGGAGATGGACCCACAGGGGACGGACACACAGAGGACGGACACACTGAGGACGGACACACAGGGGACGGACACACAGACGATCGACGGACACACAGGGGATGGACACTCAGAGGACAGACACACAGAGGACGGACACACTGGGGACAGACACACAGAGGACGGGCACACACGGGACGGACACACAGGAGATGGACACACAGAGGACGGACGCACAGAGGACGGACACACAGGGATGGACACACAGGGGACGGACGCACAGAGGACGGACGCACAGAGGACGGACACACAGAGGACGGACACACAGAGGACGGACGCACAGAGGACGGACGCACAGAGGACGGACGGACACACAGGGATGGACACACAGGAGAGGGACACACAGAGGACGGACGGACACACAGGGGACGGACGCACAGAGGACGGACGCACAGAGGACGGATGGACACACAGGGATGGACACACAGGAGAGGGACACACAGAGGACGGACGGACAGAGGACGGACACACAGAGGACGGACACACAAAGGACGGACACACAGGGGACAGACACACAGGGGGCGGACACACGGGAGATGGACACACAGAGGACGGACACACAGAGGATGGACACACAGAGGATGGACGGACACACAGGGGACGGACACACAGAGGACGGACACACAGGGGACGGACACACAGAGGATGGACACACAGAGGACGGACACACAGAGGACGGACACACAGAGGACGGACACACAGAGGATGGACACACAGGAGATGGACCCACAGGGGACGGACACACGGAGGACGGACACACGGAGGACGGACACACAGGGGACGGACACACAGAGGACGGACACACAGGGGACGGACACACAGAGGATGGACGGACACACAGGGGATGGACACACAGAGGACGGACGGACACACAGGGATGGACACACAGGAGAGGGACACACAGAGGACGGACGCACAGAGGACGGACGGACACACAGGGATGGACACACAGGAGAGGGACACACAGAGGACGGACGGACAGAGGACGGACACACAGAGGACGGACGCACAGAGGACGGACACACAGGGATGGACACACAGGGGACGGACGCACAGAGGACGGACGGACACACAGGGATGGACACACAGGAGAGGGACACACAGAGGACGGACGGACAGAGGACGGACACACAGAGGACGGACGCACAGAGGACGGACACACAGGGATGGACACACAGGGGACGGACGCACAGAGGACGGACGCACAGAGGACGGACACACAGAGGACGGACACACAGAGGACGGACGCACAGAGGACGGACGCACAGAGGACGGACGGACACACAGGGATGGACACACAGGAGAGGGACACACAGAGGACGGACGGACACACAGGGGACGGACGCACAGAGGACGGACACACAGGGATGGACACACAGGGGACGGACGCACAGAGGACGGACACACAGGGATGGACACACAGGGGACGGACGCACAGAGGACGGACGGACACACAGGGATGGACACACAGGAGAGGGACACACAGAGGACGGACGGACACACAGGGGACGGACGCACAGAGGACGGACGGACACACAGGGATGGACACACAGGAGAGGGACACACAGAGGACGGACGGACAGAGGACGGACACACAGAGGACGGACACGCAGGGGACAGACACACAGGGGGCGGACACACGGGAGATGGACACACAGAGGACGGACACACAGAGGATGGACACACAGAGGATGGACGGACACACAGGGGACGGACACACAGAGGACGGACACACAGGGGACGGACACACAGGGGACGGACACACAGAGGACGGACACACAGAGGACGGACACACAGAGGACGGACACACAGGAGATGGACCCACAGGGGACGGACACACGGAGGACGGACACACGGAGGACGGACACACAGGGGACGGACACACAGAGGACGGACACACAGGGGACGGACACACAGAGGATGGACACACAGAGGACGGACACACAGGAGATGGACCCATTGGGGACAGACACACGGACGACGGACACACGGAGGACGGACACACAGGGGACGGACACACAGAGGACGGACACACAGGGGACGGACACACAGAGGATGGACACACAGAGGACGGACACACAGAGGATGGACACACGGGAGATGGACACACAGAGGACGGACACACAGAGGACGGACACACAGAGGATGGACACACAGGAGATGGACCCACAGGGGACGGACACACGGAGGACGGACACACAGACGATGGACGGACACACAGGGGACGGACACACAGGGGATGGATAAAACAGAGGACAGACACACAGAGGACGGACACACTGGGGACAGACACACAGCGGACGGGCACACACGGGACGGACACACAGGAGATGGACACACAGGGGACGGACACACAGGGGACGGACGCACAGAGGACGGACGCACAGAGGACGGACGCACAGAGGACGGACGGACACACAGGGATGGACACACAGGAGAGGGACACACAGAGGACGGACACACAGAGGATGGACACACAGAGGACGGACGGACAGAGGACGGACACACAGAGGACGGACACACGGAGGACGGACACACGGAGGACGGACACACAGGGGACGGACACACAGAGGACGGACACACAGGGGACGGACACACAGAGGATGGACGGACACACAGGGGACGGACACACAGAGGATGGACGGACACACAGGGGACGGACACACAGAGGACGGACACACAGGGGACGGACACACAGAGGATGGACACACAGGAGATGGACCCACAGGGGACGGACACACAGAGGACGGACACACTGAGGACGGACACACAGGGGACGGACACACAGGAGATGGACAAAAAAGGGGACGGACACACAGGGGACGGACACACAGGGGACGGACACACAGAGGACGGACACACAGAGGATGGACACACAGGAGATGGACCCACAGGGGACGGACACACAGAGGACGGACACACTGAGGACGGACACACAGGGGACGGACACACAGACGATCGACGGACACACAGGGGATGGACACTCAGAGGACGGACACACAGAGGACGGACACACTGGGGACAGACACACAGCGGACGGGCACACACGGGACGGACACACAGGAGATGGACACACAGGGGACGGACACACAGGGGACGGTCACACAGAGGACGGACGCACAGAGGACGGACGCACAGAGGACGGACGCACAGAGGACGGACGGACACACAGGGATGGACACACAGGAGAGGGACACACAGAGGACGGACGGACAGAGGACGGACACACAGAGGACGGACACACAAAGGACGGACACACAGGGGACGGACACACAGGGGACAGACACACAGGGGGCGGACACACGGGAGATGGACACACAGAGGACGGACACACAGAGGACGGACACACAGGGAAAGGTCACACGGCGGACGGACAGACAGGGGACGGACAGACGGGACGGACCCACAGGGGACGGACACACAGAGGACAGACACACAGGGGACGGACACACAGGGGACGGACACACAGAGGACGGACACACAGGGGACGTACACACGGCAGACGGACACACAGGGGACGGACACACAGGGGACGGACACACAGGGGATGGACGGACACACAGAGGATGGACACACAGAGGACGGACACACAGGAGACGGACACACAGGGGACGGACACACAGGGGACGGACACACAGGGGACGGACACACAGAGGATTGACGGACACACAGAGGACGGACACACAGGGGACGGACACACAGGGGACGGACAGACAGGGGACGGAGACACAGAGGACGGACACACAGAGGATGGACACACAGGAGATGGACCCACAGGGGGCGGACACACAGAGGATGGACGGACACACAGGGGACGGACACACAGAGGACGGACACACAGGGATGGACACACAGAGGATGGACACACAGAGGACGGACACACAGAGGATGGACACACAGGAGATGGACCCACAGGGGACAGACACACGGAGGACGGACACACGGAGGACGGACACACAGGGGACGGACACACAGAGGACGGACACACAGAGGATGGACACACAGGAGATGGACACACAGGAGATGGACCCACACGGGGCGGACACACAGAGGATGGACACACAGAGGACGGACACACAGAGGATGGACACACAGGAGATCGACCAACAGGGGACAGACACACGGAGGACGGACACACGGAGGACGGACACACAGGGGACAGACACACAGAGGACGGACACACAGAGGATGGACACACAGGAGATGGACCCATTGGGGACAGACACACATACGACGGACACACGGAGGACGGACACACAGGGGACGGACACACAGAGGACGGACACACAGGGGACGGACACACAGAGGATGGACACACAGAGGACGGACACACAGAGGATGGACACACAGGAGATGGACCCACAGGGGACGGACACACGGAGGACGGACACACAGACGATGGACGGACACACAGGGGACGGACACACAGGGGATGGACACACAGAGGACGGACACACAGAGGACGGACACACAGCGGACGGGCACACACGGGACGGACACACAGGAGATGGACACACAGGGGACGGACACACAGGGGACGGACGCACAGAGGACGGACGCACAGAGGACGGACGCACAGAGGACGGACGGACACACAGGGATGGACACACAGGAGAGGGACACACAGAGGACGGACACACAGAGGATGGACACACAGAGGACGGACGGACAGAGGACGGACACACAGAGGACGGACACACGGAGGACGGACACACAGGGGACGGACACACAGAGGACGGACACACAGGGGACGAACACACAGAGGATGGACGGACACACAGGGGACGGACACACAGAGGACGGACACACAGGGGACGGACACACAGAGGATGGACACACAGGAGATGGACCCACAGGGGACGGACACACAGAGGACGGACACACTGAGGACGGACACACAGGGGACGGACACACAGACGATCGACGGACACACAGGGGATGGACACTCAGAGGACAGACACACAGAGGACGGACACACTGGGGACAGACACACAGAGGACGGGCACACACGGGACGGACACACAGGAGATGGACACACAGAGGACGGACGCACAGAGGACGGACACACAGGGATGGACACACAGGGGACGGACGCACAGAGGACGGACGCACAGAGGACGGACACACAGAGGACGGACACACAGAGGACGGACGCACAGAGGACGGACGCACAGAGGACGGACGGACACACAGGGATGGACACACAGGAGAGGGACACACAGAGGACGGACGGACACACAGGGGACGGACGCACAGAGGACGGACGCACAGAGGACGGACGGACACACAGGGATGGACACACAGGAGAGGGACACACAGAGGACGGACGGACAGAGGACGGACACACAGAGGACGGACACACAAAGGACGGACACACAGGGGACAGACACACAGGGGGCGGACACACGGGAGATGGACACACAGAGGACGGACACACAGAGGATGGACACACAGAGGATGGACGGACACACAGGGGACGGACACACAGAGGACGGACACACAGGGGACGGACACACAGAGGATGGACACACAGAGGACGGACACACAGAGGACGGACACACAGAGGACGGACACACAGAGGATGGACACACAGGAGATGGACCCACAGGGGACGGACACACGGAGGACGGACACACGGAGGACGGACACACAGGGGACGGACACACAGAGGACGGACACACAGGGGACGGACACACAGAGGATGGACGGACACACAGGGGATGGACACACAGAGGACAGACGGACACACAGGGATGGACACACAGGAGAGGGACACACAGAGGACGGACGCACAGAGGACGGACGGACACACAGGGATGGACACACAGGAGAGGGACACACAGAGGACGGACGGACAGAGGACGGACACACAGAGGACGGACGCACAGAGGACGGACACACAGGGATGGACACACAGGGGACGGACGCACAGAGGACGGACGGACACACAGGGATGGACACACAGGAGAGGGACACACAGAGGACGGACGGACAGAGGACGGACACACAGAGGACGGACGCACAGAGGACGGACACACAGGGATGGACACACAGGGGACGGACGCACAGAGGACGGACGCACAGAGGACGGACACACAGAGGACGGACACACAGAGGACGGACGCACAGAGGACGGACGCACAGAGGACGGACGGACACACAGGGATGGACCCACAGGAGAGGGACACACAGAGGACGGACGGACACACAGGGGACGGACGCACAGAGGACGGACACACAGGGATGGACACACAGGGGACGGACGCACAGAGGACGGACACACAGGGATGGACACACAGGGGACGGACGCACAGAGGACGGACGGACACACAGGGATGGACACACAGGAGAGGGACACACAGAGGACGGACGGACACACAGGGGACGGACGCACAGAGGACGGACGGACACACAGGGATGGACACACAGGAGAGGGACACACAGAGGACGGACGGACAGAGGACGGACACACAGAGGACGGACACACAAAGGACGGACACACAGGGGACAGACACACAGGGGGCGGACACACGGGAGATGGACACACAGAGGACGGACACACAGAGGATGGACACACAGAGGATGGACGGACACACAGGGGACGGACACACAGAGGACGGACACACAGGGGACGGACACACAGGGGACGGACACACAGAGGACGGACACACAGAGGACGGACACACAGAGGACGGACACACAGAGGATGGACACACAGGAGATGGACCCACAGGGGACGGACACACGGAGGACGGACACACGGAGGACGGACACACAGGGGACGGACACACAGAGGACGGACACACAGGGGACGGACACACAGAGGATGGACACACAGAGGACGGACACACAGGAGATGGACCCATTGGGGACAGACACACGGACGACGGACACACGGAGGACGGACACACAGGGGACGGACACACAGAGGACGGACACACAGGGGACGGACACACAGAGGATGGACACACAGAGGACGGACACACAGAGGATGGACACACGGGAGATGGACACACAGAGGACGGACACACAGAGGACGGACACACAGAGGATGGACACACAGGAGATGGACCCACAGGGGACGGACACACGGAGGACGGACACACAGACGATGGACGGACACACAGGGGACGGACACACAGGGGATGGATAAAACAGAGGACAGACACACAGAGGACGGACACACTGGGGACAGACACACAGCGGACGGGCACACACGGGACGGACACACAGGAGATGGACACACAGGGGACGGACACACAGGGGACGGACGCACAGAGGACGGACGCACAGAGGACGGACGCACAGAGGACGGACGGACACACAGGGATGGACACACAGGAGAGGGACACACAGAGGACGGACACACAGAGGATGGACACACAGAGGACGGACGGACAGAGGACGGACACACAGAGGACGGACACACGGAGGACGGACACACGGAGGACGGACACACAGGGGACGGACACACAGAGGACGGACACACAGAGGACGGACACACAGGGGACGGACACACAGAGGATGGACGGACAAACAGGGGACGGACACACAGAGGATGGACGGACACACAGGGGACGGACACACAGAGGACGGACACACAGGGGACGGACACACAGAGGATGGACACACAGGAGATGGACCCACAGGGGACGGACACACAGAGGACGGACACACTGAGGACGGACACACAGGGGACGGACACACAGGAGATGGACCCACAGGGGACGGACACACAGGGGACGGACACACAGGGGACGGACACACAGAGGACGGACACACAGAGGATGGACACACAGGAGATGGACCCACAGGGGACGGACACACAGAGGACGGACACACTGAGGACAGACACACAGGGGACGGACACACAGACGATCGACGGACACACAGGGGATGGACACTCAGAGGACGGACACACAGAGGACGGACACACTGGGGACAGACACACAGCGGACGGGCACACACGGGACGGACACACAGGAGATGGACACACAGGGGACGGACACACAGGGGACGGTCACACAGAGGACGGACGCACAGAGGACGGACGCACAGAGGACGGACGCACAGAGGACGGACGCACAGAGGACGGACGGACACACAGGGATGGACACACAGGAGAGGGACACACAGAGGACGGACGGACAGAGGACGGACACACAGAGGACGGACACACAAAGGACGGACACACAGGGGACGGACACACAGGGGACAGACACACAGGGGGCGGACACACGGGAGATGGACACACAGAGGACGGACACACAGAGGACGGACACACAGAGGATGGACCCACAGGGGACGGACACACAGGGGACGGACGGACACACAGGGGACGGACACACAGAGGACGGACACACAGGGGACGGACACACAGGGGACGGACACACAGAGGATGGACACACAGAGGACGGACACACAGAGGACGGACACACAGAGGACGGACACACAGAGGATGGACACACAGGAGATGGACCCACAGGGGACGGACACACGGAGGACGGACACACGGAGGACGGACACACAGGGGACGGACACACAGAGGACGGACACACAGGGGACGGACACACAGAGGATGGACGGACACACAGGGGACGGACACACAGAGGACGGACACACAGGGGACGGACACACAGAGGATGGACACACAGAGGACGGACACACAGAGGACGGACACACAGAGGATGGACACACAGGAGATGGACCCACAGGGGACGGACACACAGAGGACGGACACACTGAGGACGGACACACAGGGGACGGACACACAGACGATCGACGGACACACAGGGGATGGACACTCAGAGGACGGACACACAGAGGACGGACACACTGGGGACAGACACACAGCGGACGGGCACACACGGGACGGACACACAGGAGATGGACACACAGGGGACGGACACACAGGGGACGGACGCACAGAGGACGGACGCACAGAGGACGGACGCACAGAGGACGGACGGACACACAGGGATGGACACACAGGAGAGGGACACACAGAGGACGGACGGACAGAGGACGGACACACAGAGGACGGACACACAAAGGACGGACACACAGGGGATGGACACAGGGACCGGATGGACACACTGGGGACAGACACAGAGAGAAACAGACACACAGGGGATGGACACACGGGACGGACACACTGGGGACAGACACAGTGCACGGACGGACACACAGAGAACGGACAGACACACAGAGGACGGACACACTGGGGATGGACACACAGAGGACGGGCACACAGAGGACGGGCACACAGAGGACGGGCACACAGAGGACGGACACACAGGGGACGGACACACAGGGGACGGACACACAGGGGACGGACACACAGCGGATGGACACACAGTGGACGGACACACGGAGGACGGACACACGGAGGACGGAC
Source organism: Scyliorhinus torazame (assembly GCF_047496885.1). Lineage (NCBI taxonomy): Eukaryota > Metazoa > Chordata > Chondrichthyes > Carcharhiniformes > Scyliorhinidae > Scyliorhinus > Scyliorhinus torazame. The sequence continues at coordinate 146,865,190 of NC_092720.1, read as the reverse complement.
ACACAGGGGACGTACACACAGGGGACAGACACACAGGGGACGGACACACAGAGGATGGACACGCAGAGGACGGAAAGACAGGGGATGGACACACAGGGGACGGACACAGGGGACGGACGCACAGGGGACGGACACAGGGGACGGACACACAGGGGACGGACACACGGCGGTCGGACATACAGAGGAAGGACACACGGCGGAAAGACAGACAGGGGACGGACACACAAGGGACGGACACACAGGGGACGGACACACAGAGGACGGACACACAGGGGATGGACACACAGGGGACGGACACACAGAGGACGGACACACAGGGGACGGACACACAGGGGACGGACACACAGAGGACGGACACACAGGGGACGGACACACAGAGGACGGACACACGGGACGGACACACAGGGGATGGACACACAGGGGACGGACACACAGAGGACGGACACACAGGGGACGGACACACAGAGGACGGACACACAGGGGATGGACACACAGGGGACGGACACACGGGACGGACAGACAGGGGACGGACACACAGGGGACGGACCCACAGGGGACGGACACACGGCGGACGGACACACAGGGGATGGACACACAGGGGATGGACACACGGAGGACGGACACACTGGGGACGGACACATAGGGGACGGACACACAGGGGATGGACACACAGAGGACGGACACACTGGGGACAGACACACAGGGTACGGACACACAGAGGACGGACACACGGCGGACGGACAGACAGGGGACGGACACAGGGGACGGACACACAGGGGACGGACACACAGGGGACGGACACAGGGGACGGACACACAGGGGACGGACACACAGAGGATGGACACACAGGGGACGGACACACAGGGGACGGTCACACGGCGGATGGACACACGGAGGACGGACACACGGGACGGTCACACGCCGGACGGACACACAGGGGACGGACACACAGGGGACGGTCACACGGCGGACGGACACACGGAGGACGGACACACAGGGAAAGGTCCCACGGCGGACGGACAGACAGGGGACGGACAGACGGGACGGACCCACAGGGGACGGACACACAGAGGACAGACACACAGGGGACGGACACACAGGGGACGGACACACAGAGGACGGACACACAGGGGACGTACACACGGCAGACGGACACACAGGGGACGGACACACAGGGGACGGACACACAGGGGATGGACGGACACACAGAGGATGGACACACAGAGGACGGACACACAGGAGACGGACACACAGGGGACGGACACACAGGGGACGGACACACAGGGGACGGACACACAGAGGATGGACGGACACACAGAGGACGGACACACAGGGGACGGACACACAGGGGGCGGACAGACAGGGGACGGAGACACAGAGGACGGACACACAGAGGATGGACACACAGGAGATGGACCCACAGGGGGCGGACACACAGAGGATGGACGGACACACAGGGGACGGACACACAGAGGACGGACACACAGGGATGGACACACAGAGGATGGACACACAGAGGACGGACACACAGAGGATGGACACACAGGAGATGGACCCACAGGGGACAGACACACGGAGGACGGACACACGGAGGACGGACACACAGGGGACGGACACACAGAGGACGGACACACAGAGGATGGACACACAGGAGATGGACACACAGGAGATGGATCCACAGGGGGCGGACACACAGAGGATGGACACACAGAGGACGGACACACAGAGGATGGACACACAGGAGATCGACCAACAGGGGACAGACACACGGAGGACGGACACACGGAGGACGGACACACAGGGGACAGACACACAGAGGACGGACACACAGAGGATGGACACACAGGAGATGGACCCATTGGGGACAGACACACGGACGACGGACACACGGAGGACGGACACACAGGGGACGGACACACAGGGGATGGACACACAGAGGACGGACACACAGAGGACGGACACACTGGGGACAGACACACAGCGGACGGGCACACACGGGACGGACACACAGGAGATGGACACACAGGGGACGGACACACAGGGGACGGACGCACAGAGGACGGACGCACAGAGGACGGACGCACAGAGGACGGACGGACACACAGGGATGGACACACAGGAGAGGGACACACAGAGGACGGACACACAGAGGATGGACACACAGAGGACGGACGGACAGAGGACGGACACACAGAGGACGGACACACGGAGGACGGACACACAGGGGACGGACACACAGAGGACGGACACACAGGGGACGAACACACAGAGGATGGACGGACACACAGGGGACGGACACACAGAGGACGGACACACAGGGGACGGACACACAGAGGATGGACACACAGGAGATGGACCCACAGGGGACGGACACACAGAGGACGGACACACTGAGGACGGACACACAGGGGACGGACACACAGACGATCGACGGACACACAGGGGATGGACACTCAGAGGACAGACACACAGAGGACGGACACACTGGGGACAGACACACAGAGGACGGGCACACAGGAGATGGACACACAGAGGACGGACGCACAGAGGACGGACACACAGGGATGGACACACAGGGGACGGACGCACAGAGGACGGACGCACAGAGGACGGACACACAGAGGACGGACACACAGAGGACGGACGCACAGAGGACGGACGCACAGAGGACGGACGGACACACAGGGATGGACACACAGGAGAGGGACACACAGAGGACGGACGGACACACAGGGGACGGACGCACAGAGGACGGACGCACAGAGGACGGACGGACACACAGGGATGGACACACAGGAGAGGGACACACAGAGGACGGACGGACAGAGGACGGACACACAGAGGACGGACACACAAAGGACGGACACACAGGGGACAGACACACAGGGGGCGGACACACGGGAGATGGACACACAGAGGACGGACACACAGAGGATGGACACACAGAGGATGGACGGACACACAGGGGACGGACACACAGAGGACGGACACACAGGGGACGGACACACAGAGGATGGACACACAGAGGACGGACACACAGAGGACGGACACACAGAGGACGGACACACAGAGGATGGACACACAGGAGATGGACCCACAGGGGACGGACACACGGAGGACGGACACACGGAGGACGGACACACAGGGGACGGACACACAGAGGACGGACACACAGGGGACGGACACACAGAGGATGGACGGACAGACAGGGGATGGACACACAGAGGACGGACGGACACACAGGGATGGACACACAGGAGAGGGACACACAGAGGACGGACGCACAGAGGACGGACGGACACACAGGGATGGACACACAGGAGAGGGACACACAGAGGACGGACGGACAGAGGACGGACACACAGAGGACGGACGCACAGAGGACGGACACACAGGGATGGACACACAGGGGACGGACGCACAGAGGACGGACGCACAGAGGACGGACACACAGAGGACGGACACACAGAGGACGGACGCACAGAGGACGGACGCACAGAGGACGGACGGACACACAGGGATGGACACACAGGAGAGGGACACACAGGAGAGGGACACACAGAGGACGGACGGACACACAGGGGACGGACGCACAGAGGACGGACACACAGGGATGGACACACAGGGGACGGACGCACAGAGGACGGACACACAGGGATGGACACACAGGGGACGGACGCACAGAGGACGGACGGACACACAGGGATGGACACACAGGAGAGGGACACACAGAGGACGGACGGACACACAGGGGACGGACGCACAGAGGACGGACGGACACACAGGGATGGACACACAGGAGAGGGACACACAGAGGACGGACGGACAGAGGACGGACACACAGAGGACGGACACACAAAGGACGGACACACAGGGGACAGACACACAGTGGGCGGACACACGGGAGATGGACACACAGAGGACGGACACACAGAGGATGGACACACAGAGGATGGACGGACACACAGGGGACGGACACACAGAGGACGGACACACAGGGGACGGACACACAGGGGACGGACACACAGAGGACGGACACACAGAGGACGGACACACAGAGGACGGACACACAGAGGATGGACACACAGGAGATGGACCCACAGGGGACGGACACACGGAGGACGGACACACGGAGGACGGACACACAGGGGACGGACACACAGAGGACGGACACACAGGGGACGGACACACAGAGGACGGACACACAGGGGACGGACACACAGGGGACGGACACACTGAGGACGGACACACAGGGGACGGACACACAGACGATCGACGGACACACAGGGGATGGACACTCAGAGGACAGACACACAGAGGACGGACACACTGGGGACAGACACACAGCGGACGGGCACACACGGGACGGACACACAGGAGATGGACACACAGGGGACGGACACACAGGGGACGGACGCACAGAGGACGGACGCACAGAGGACGGACGCACAGAGGACGGACGGACACACAGGGATGGACACACAGGAGAGGGACACACAGAGGACGGACGGACAGAGGACGGACACACAGAGGACGGACACACAAAGGACGGACACACAGGGGATGGACACAGGGACCGGATGGACACACTGGGGACAGACACAGAGAGAAACAGACACACAGGGGATGGACACACGGGACTGACACACTGGGGACAGACACAGTGCACGGACGGACACACAGAGAACGGACAGACACACAGAGGACGGACACACTGGGGATGGACACACAGAGGACGGGCACACAGAGGACGGGCACACAGAGGACGGACACACAGGGGACGGACACACAGGGGACGGACACACAGGGGACGGACACACAGGGGACGGACACACAGCGGATGGACACACAGTGGACGGACACACGGAGGACGGACACACGGAGGACGGACACACAGGGGACGGACACACAGGGGACAGACACACAGGGGACGGACACACAGAGGATGGACACACAGAGGACGGAAAGACAGGGGATGGACACACAGGGGACGGACACAGGGGACGGACGCACAGGGGACGGATACAGGGGACGGACACACAGGGGACGGACACACGGCGGTCGGACATACAGAGGAAGGACACACGGCGGAAGGACATACAGGGGACGGACACACAGGGGACGGACACACAGGGGACGGACACACGGAGGACGGACACACTGGGGACGGACACATAGGGTACGGACACACAGGGGATGGACACACAGGGGACGGACACACAGGGGACGGACACACAGGGGACGGACACACAGGGACGGACACACAGAGGATGGACGGACACACAGGGGACGGACACACAGGGGACGGACACACGGCGGACGGACACACAGAGGACGGACACACAGAGGACGGACACACAGGGGATGGACACTCAGGGGACGGACACACAGAGGACGGACACACAGGGGATGGACACACAGGGGACGGACACACAGAGGACGGACACACAGGGGATGGACACACAGGGGACGGACACACAGGGGACGGACAGACAGGGGACGGACACACTGGGGACGGACCCACAGGGGACGGACACACAGGGGATGGACACATAGGGGATGGACACACAGGGGATGGACACACGGAGGACGGACACACTGGGGACGGACACATAGGGTACGGACACACAGGGGATGGACACACAGAGGACGGACACACTGGGGACAGACACACAGGGTACGGACACACAGAGGACGGACACACAGAGGATGGACACACAGGGGACGGACACACAGGGGACGGTCACACGGCGGATGGACACACGGAGGACGGACACACGGGACGGTCACACGGCGGACGGACACACGGAGGACGGACAGACAGGGGATGGACACACAGGGGACGGACACACAGGGGACGGACACACAGGGGACGGACACACAGGGGACGGACACACAGAGGATGGACACACAGGGGACGGACACACAGGGGACGGTCACACGGCGGATGGACACACGGAGGACGGACACACGGGACGGTCACACGGCGGACGGACACACGGAGGACGGACACACAGGGAACGGTCACACGGCGGACGGACAGACAGGGGACGGACAGACGGGACGGACCCACAGGGGACGGACACACAGAGGACAGACACACAGGGGACGGACACACAGGGGACGTACACACGGCAGACGGACACACAGGGGACGGACACACAGAGGACGGACACAGAGGAGACGGACACACAGGGGACGGACACACAGGGGACGGACACACAGGGGACGGACACACAGAGGATGGACGGACACACAGAGGACGGACACACAGGGGACGGACACACAGGGGACGGACACACAGGGGACGGACACACAGAGGACGGACACACAGAGGATGGACACACAGGAGATGGACCCACAGGGGGCGGACACACAGAGGATGGACGGACACACAGGGGACGGACACACAGAGGACGGACACACAGGGATGGACACACAGAGGACGGACACACAGAGGATGGACACACAGGAGATGGACCCACAGGGGACAGACACACGGAGGACGGACACACGGAGGACGGACACACAGGGGACGGACACACAGAGGACGGACACACAGAGGACGGACACACAGAGGATGGACACACAGGAGATGGACACACAGGAGATGGACCCACAGGGGGCGGACACACAGAGGATGGACACACAGAGGACGGACACACAGAGGATGGACACACAGGAGATGGACCCACAGGGGACAGACACACGGAGGACGGACACACGGAGGACGGACACACAGAGGACGGACACACAGGGGACAGACACACAGAGGACGGACACACAGAGGATGGACACACAGGAGATGGACCCACAGGGGGCGGACACACAGAGGATGGACGGACACACAGGGGACGGACACACAGAGGACGGACACACAGGGATGGACACACAGAGGATGGACACACAGAGGACGGACACACAGAGGATGGACACACAGGAGATGGACCCACAGGGGACAGACACACGGAGGACGGACACACGGAGGACGGACACACAGGGGACGGACACACAGAGGACGGACACACAGGGGACGGACACACAGAGGATGGACACACAGAGGACGGACACACAGAGGATGGACACACGGGAGATGGACACACAGAGGACGGACACACAGAGGACGGACACACAGAGGATGGACACACAGGAGATGGACCCACAGGGGACGGACACACGGAGGACGGACACACAGACGATGGACGGACACACAGGGGACGGACACACAGTAGATGGAGACACAGAGGACGGACACACAGAGGACGGACACACTGGGGACAGACACACAGCGGACGGGCACACACGGGACGGACACACAGGAGATGGACACACAGGGGACGGACACACAGGGGACGGACGCACAGAGGACGGACGCACAGAGGACGGACGCACAGAGGACGGACGGACACACAGGGATGGACACACAGGAGAGGGACACACAGAGGACGGACGGACAGAGGACGGACACACAGAGGACGGACACACAGAGGACGGACACACAGGGGACGGACACACAGAGGACGGACAAACAGGGGACGGACACAGAGAGGATGGACACACAGAGGACGGACACACAGAGGATGGACACACAGGAGATGGACCCACAGGGGACGGACACACGGAGGACGGACACACAGACGATGGACGGACACACAGGGGACGGACACACAGGGGACGGACACACAGGGGACGGACACACAGGGGACGGACACACAGGAGATGGACACACAGGGGACGGACACACAGTAGATGGAGACACAGAGGACGGACACACAGAGGACGGACACACTGGGGACAGACACACAGCGGACGGGCACACACGGGACGGAAACACAGGAGATGGACACACAGGGGACGGACACACAGGGGACGGACGCACAGAGGACGGACGCACAGAGGACGGACGCACAGAGGACGGACGGACACACAGGGATGGACACACAGGAGAGGGACACACAGAGGACGGACGGACAGAGGACGGACACACAGACGACGGACACACAGAGGACGGACACACAGGGGACGGACACACAGAGGACGGACAAACAGGGGACGGACACACAGAGGATGGACACACAGAGGACGGACACACAGAGAATTGACACACAGGAGATGGACCCACAGGGGACAGACACACAGAGGGCGGACACACGGGAGATGGACACACAGAGGATGGACACACAGGAGATGGACCCACAGGGACGGACACACGGAGGACGGACACACAGGGGATGGACACACAGAGGACGGACACACAGAGGACGGACACACTGGGGACAGACACACAGCGGACGGGCAGACACGGGACGGACACACAGGAGATGGACACACAGGGGACGGACACACAGGGGACGGACACACAGGGGACGGACACACAGGGGACGGACACACAGCGGATGGACACACAGTAGACGGACACACGGAGGACGGACACACAGGGGACGGACACACAGGGGACGGACACACAGGGGACGGACACACAGGGGTCGGACACACAGAGGATGGACACACAGAGGACGGAAAGACAGGGGATGGACACACAGGGGACGGACACAGGGGACGGACGCACAGGGGACGGACACAGGGGACGGACACACAGGGGACGGACACACGGCGGTCGGACATACAGAGGAAGGACACACGGCGGAAGGACAGACAGGGGACGGACACACAGGGGACGGACACACAGGGGACGGACACACGGAGGACGGACACACTGGGGACGGACACATAGGGGACGGACACACAGGGGATGGACACACAGGGGACGGACACACAGGGGACGGACACACAGGGGACGGACACACAGGGACGGACACACAGAGGATGGGCGGACACACAGGGGACGGACACACAGGGGACGGACACACGGCGGACGGACACACAGAGGACGGACACACAGGGGATGGACACACAGGGGACGGACACACAGAGGACGGACACACAGGGGATGGACACACAGGGGACGGACACACAGGGGACGGACACACAGGGGACGGACACACAGGGGACGGACACACAGGGGACGGACAGACAGGGGACGGACACACAGGGGACGGACCCACAGGGGACGGACACACGGCGGACGGACACACAGGGGATGGACACATAGGGGATGGACACACAGGGGTTGGACACACGGAGGACGGACACACTGGGGACGGACACATAGGGGACGGACACACAGGGGATGGACACACAGAGGACGGACACACTGGGGACAGACACACAGGGTACGGACACACAGAGGACGGACACACGGCGGACGGACAGACAGGGGATGGACACACAGGGGACGGACACACAGGGGACGGACACACAGGGGACGGACACAGGGGACGGACACACAGAGGATGGACACACAGGGGACGGACACACAGGGGACGGTCACACGGCGGATGGACACACGGAGGACGGACACACGGGACGGTCACACGGCGGACGGTCACACAGAGGATGGACACACAGGAGATGGACCCACAGGGGGCGGACACACAGAGGATGGACGGACACACAGGGGACGGACACACAGAGGACGGACACACAGGGATGGACACACAGAGGATGGACACACAGAGGACGGACACACAGAGGATGGACACACAGGAGATGGACCCACAGGGGACAGACACACGGAGGACGGACACACGGAGGACGGACACACAGAGGACGGACACACAGAGGATGGACACACAGGAGATGGACACACAGGAGATGGACCCACAGAGGATGGACACACAGAGGACGGACACACAGACGATGGACACACAGGAGATGGACCCACAGGGGACAGACACACGGAGGACGGACACACGGAGGACGGACACACAGAGGACGGACACACAGGGGACAGACACACAGAGGACGGACACACAGAGGATGGACACACAGGAGATGGACCCACAGGGGGCGGACACACAGAGGATGGACGGACACACAGGGGACGGACACACAGAGGACGGACACACAGGGATGGACACACAGAGGATGGACACACAGAGGACGGACACACAGAGGATGGACACACAGGAGATGGACCCACAGGGGACAGACACACGGAGGACGGACACACGGAGGACGGACACACAGGGGACGGACACACAGAGGACGGACACACAGGGGACGGACACACAGAGGATGGACACACAGAGGACGGACACACAGAGGATGGACACACGGGAGATGGACACACAGAGGACGGACACACAGAGGACGGACACACAGAGGATGGACACACAGGAGATGGACCCACAGGGGACGGACACACGGAGGACGGACACACAGACGATGGACGGACACACAGGGGACGGACACACAGGGGATGGACACACAGAGGACGGACACACAGAGGACGGACACACTGGGGACAGACACACAGCGGACGGGCACACACGGGACGGACACACAGGAGATGGACACACAGGGGACGGACACACAGGGGACGGACGCACAGAGGACGGACGCACAGAGGACGGACGCACAGAGGACGGACGGACACACAGGGATGGACACACAGGAGAGGAACACACAGAGGACGGACGGACAGAGGACGGACACACAGAGGACGGACACACAGAGGACGGACACACAGAGGACGGACACACAGAGGACGGACAAACAGGGGACGGACACACAGAGGATGGACACACAGAGGACGGACACACAGAGAATTGACACACAGGAGATGGACCCACAGGGGACAGACACACAGAGGGCGGACACACGGGAGATGGACACACAGAGGATGGACACACAGGAGATGGACCCACAGGGACGGACACACGGAGGACGGACACACAGGGGATGGACACACAGAGGACGGACACACAGATGACGGACACACTGGGGACAGACACACAGCGGACGGGCACACACGGGACGGACACACAGGAGATGGACACACAGGGGGCGGACTCACGGGACGGACGGACAGAGGACGGACACACAGAGGACGGACACACAGGGGATGGACACAGGGACCGGATGGACACATAGGTGATGGACACACTGGCGACAGACACACGGAGGACGGACAGACAGGGGACGGACACACAGGGGACGGACACACGGGACGGACACACGGCGGACGGACACACAGGGGACGGACACACAGAGGACGGACACACAGGGGACGGACACACAGAGGACGGACACACAGGGGACGGACACACAGAGGACGGACACAGAGAGGATGGACACACAGAGGACAGACACACAGAGGACGGACACACAGAGGATGGACACACAGGAGATGGAGCCACAGGGGACGGACACACGGAGGACGGACACACGGAGGATGGACACACAGGGGACGGACACACAGAGGATGGACGGACACACAGGGGACGGACACACAGGGGACGGACACACAGAGGACGGACACACAGGGGACGGACACACAGAGGATGGACACACAGAGGACGGACACACAGAGGATGGACACACAGGAGATGGACCCACAGGGGACGGACACACGGAGGACGGACACACGGAGGACGGACACACAGGGGACAGACGCACAGAGGGCGGACACACGGGAGATGGACACACAGAGGATGGACACACAGGAGATGGACCCACAGGGACGGACACACGGAGGACGGACACACAGGGGATGGACACACAGGGGATGGACACACAGAGGATGGACACACAGGAGATGGACCCACAGGGGACGGACACACAGAGGACGGACACACAGAGGACGGACACACAAGGGACGGACACACAGAGGATGGACACACAGAGGATGGACACACAGGAGATGGACCCACAGGGACGGACACACGGAGGACGGACACACAGGGGACGGACACACAGGGGATGGACACACAGAGGACGGACACACAGAGGACGGACACACTGGGGACAGACACACAGCGGACGGGCACACACGGGACGGACACACAGGAGATGGACACACAGGGGACGGACTCACGGGACGGACGCACAGAGGACGGACGCACAGAGGACGGACACACAGAGGACGGACACACTGGGGAAGGACACGGGGACCGGATGGACACATAGGTGATGGACACACTGGGGACAGACACAGAGAGCGGACAGACACACAGAGGATGGACACACAGGGGACGGACACACTGGGGACAGACACAAAGCACGGATGGACACACAGAGAACGGACAGACACACAGAGGACGGACACACTGGGGATGGACACACAGAGGACGGGCACACAGAGGACGGACGGACACACAGTGGACGGACACACAGGGGACGGACACATAGGGGACGGACACACAGAGGACGGACACAGGGAGGACGGGCACACGGAGGACGGACACATAGGGGACGGACACACAGAGGACGGACACACTGAGGACGGACACACAGAGGATGGACACACAGAGGATGGACACATTGGGGACAGACACATAGAGGAAGGGCACACAGGGGACGGACACACAGGGGACAGACACACAGAGTACACGGGACGGACACACAGAGGACGGCCACACGGGATGGACACACAGGGGACGGACACACGGAGGATGGACGGACACACGGGACGGACACACAGAGATCGGACACACGGAACGGACAGACAGGGGATGGACACACAGTGGACGGAGGACGGACACACAGAGGACGGACACACAGAGGACGGACACACAGAGGACGGACACACAGAGGACGGACACACAGGGAACGGACAGACAGGGGATGGACACAGAGTGGACGGACACACAGAGGACGGACACACATGGGGACGGACAGACAGGGAATGGACACACAGGGGTCGGACACACGGAGGACGGACACACAGGGTACGGAAACACAGGGGGCGGACACACAGGGGGCGGACACACAGGGGGCGGACACACAGAAGACGAACTCACAGAGGATGGACACACAGGGGACAGACACACGGAAGACGGATACACAGGGGACGGACACACAGAGGACGGACACCCAGGGGACAGGCACACAGGGGACGGACACACAGGGGGCGGACACACAGGGGACGGATACACAGAGGACAGACACACAGAGAACAGACACACGGGACGTACACACAGGGGATGGGCACACAGAGGGCGGACACACGGTGTCATGATATTCAAACACACACATCATGATGGACACACTAACAGGCAAATCAGAGTACACAACACCACAACCAATCACAGACAAGAACACCAACCACATAAAAAGCACGAGCACGACACCTGGAGGTCAGTAGGTCTGGGGAGAAGGAAGCATGAAAGAGCTGTTGAAACACCACAAGCAGGGAGCCCCCCACGTGCAGAGTGCAAAGACCAAGTTGTAAATAGTGAGTTTAAATAAACAAGTGTTGTACCATATGCAACTGTGTTGGCTCTTCTGTGTGTCAGAACACCCAACACCACATGGTACAGGAGTGGATCGATACCTGCCTACCAACCTGCCATTCTGGACATGGACCACACCGGCAAACCGCAGCCGATGCAAGTCACGGGGAACCTAGGCACCAACTGGAAGCTCTACAGGCAGCGATTTGACCTGTACATCCGTGCCACCGAAAAACAGAATGTCTCGGATGATTCGAAGATTGCAATGCTCCTCTTCTACGCAGGCCCCCACCCAAATGATGTCTTTAATTCACTGGTGTTCGAGGAAGGCGAAAACCAGGCCAAATATGACACGGTCATCCTCAAAATGGACCAGCACTTTCAAACTGAAGTAAACGAAACTTTCGAAAGATACATCTTTCAGCAACGCCTGCAAGGTAAGGAGGAGCTTTTTCAACCCTTTTTGACGCACCTCCGGATTCTAGCGCAGTCCTGCGGTTACGGCACCACCACAGAGTCCATGATCAGGGACCAGATTGTTTTTGGCGTTGCCTCCAGTGGCCTACGCCAGCAGCTTCTTAAAATAAAGAGCCTCACCTTAGCGTCTGCTGTGGAAGCCTGTGTCCTCCATGAAAATGCGACCTGCCGTTTTGCCCGATTTCAGGCGTCCGAGTTGGCACGGAGGGGGTCCCCAGCCGTCGAATCGGCAAGCCAGGCCGCCCACGACGTTGAACGCATCCAGGCCGTCGATTTCTTCCCGCCCCACGGCCCGGACGACAGCGGCCGCTTCCCGCGCTTTTCGCGGTCTCCCGCGCAGGTGCGCGCCAAGAATAACGGCCACAACGAGGGACGCACTGCGCAGGCGCGCCCACCGCAAGATCGCACTGCGCATGCGCAGTGGCGCAACGAACGCCGTGACGTCATGACGTGCAGCAAGTGTGGAGGTCTACACTTAAAAGGGCAATGTCCTGCAAAATACCAACAGTGCAACAGATGTGCCATGATAGGCCACTACGCAGCCCGCTGTCGTGCGGCTCAACCCATGGATCCGGCGCATCCTCGACAACCTCGCACACGAGTCAGGACCGTCCAGCCCACGCATCAAGACTTCCAGTTAAGTGATGCAGATGACCAGGATGACTTCAGAGTTGCCGTCATTGATGTCAACAAGGTCAATGCCATCAATCCAGACGATGAGTGGTGTGCCACCCTGACGGTCAACCGATCGCGCGTCGCCTTCCGTCTGGACACCGGCGCATCCGCCAACCTGATTGCTTACTCTGCAGTCCAGGCCATGAAGGTCAAACCACTCATCACACCATCCCGGCTTAAGATGGTTGACTATAACGGGAACGTTATCCCGTCCGTAGGATCTTGCCAGCTACAGGTGACTCACAAGGGGTACACGGCCACACTCCCCTTCGAAGTTGTGGGCTCATCAAAGGACTCGTTACTGGGCGCACAAGCGTGTAAGGTCCTTCACCTGGTACAGCGCATCATGTCTCTCTCTCCAGATGAGATATCCGACTTCCCGGATGCTGAGTTCCACGCGAATCTCCATTCCCTCCTCGCTCACAACCAGGAGGTTTTTGAAGGCATGGGGACATTGCCACACACGTACAAGATTCGACTCAGACCGGACGCCATCCCTGTCGTTCACGCACCTCGCAGGGTTCCTGCGCCTCTCAAAGACCGCCTCAAGGCACAACTGCAGATTCTTCAGGACCAAGGGGTCCTATCCAAGGTCACGGAGCCCACGCCATGGGTCAGCTCCATGGTCTGTGTAAAGAAGCCCTCTGGCGAGCTCCGTATATGTATAGATCCAAAAGATCTGAACAACAACATCATGCGGGAACACTATCCCATCCCAAAACGAGAAGACCTCACCAGCGAGATGGCGCGAGCCAACATATTCACTAAATTGGATGCGTCCAAAGGATTCTGGCAGATCCAACTGGACCCGGCCAGCCGAAGACTATGCACATTCAACACCCCTTTTGGCAGATTCTGCTACAACCGGATGCCATTCGGCATCATTTCGGCATCTGAAGTATTCCACCGCATTATGGAGCAGATGATGGAAGGCATCGAAGGGGTACGTGTATATGTGGACGATATCATCATTTGGTCCACCACTCCGCAGGAACACATGCATCGTCTTCGACGTGTCTTCACCCGCATACGGCAAAATGGCCTGCGTCTCAACCGTGCGAAGTGTGCTTTCGGCCAGACGGAGCTGAAATTCCTCGGGGACCACATCTCAAGGTCCGGGGTCCGTCCCGATGCAGACAAGGTTAGCGCCATCACAGCCATGCCACGACCGGCTGACAAGAAGGCTGTCTTAAGATTCCTGGGCATGGTCAACTTCCTTGGGAAGTTCATTCCCAACCTGGCTTCTCATACAACAAACATGCGCCATCTCGTAAAAAAATCGACGGAATTCAACTGGCACCAGTCGCATCAGCAGGAATGGGAGGAGCTCAAGCACAAACTGGTCACGGCACCAGTGCTGGCCTTCTTTGACGCGACTCGCCCTACAAAGATCTCAACAGACGCCAGCCAATCTGGTATTGGAGCGGTACTCCTGCAAAAAGACAGCACGTCATCATGGGCCCCGGTTGCGTATGCCTCACGAGCCATGACCCCTACCGAACAGCGCTACGCGCAAATCGAAAAAGAATGCCTGGGCTTGTTAACTGGACTGGACAAGTTCCACGACTATGTGTATGGCCTGCCACGATTCACGGTCGAAACTGACCACCGCCCCCTGGTCAACATCATTAACAAAGACCTGAACGACATGACTCCTCGCCTCCAGCGCATCTTACTCAAACTCAGGAGGTACGATTTTGAACTGATCTACACTCCGGGGAAGGAACTCATAGTGGCGGACACTCTTTCCCGAGCAGTGAGCACACCACCAGATGCGGAGGGGTTCGTGCGTCAAATTGAGGCACACGTGACTCTGACAGCAGCAAATATGCCAGCTGATGATCCTTGTCTGGCCCACATACGCGCAGAGACGGCGACTGACCCTCTGCTGCAGCGAGTGATGCGCCACATGACGGAAGGGTGGCTAAAAGGGCAGTGCCCCCAGTTTTACAATGTGCGAGATGATCTCACCAATATAGACGGGGTCCTTATGAAATCGCATAGGATCGTCATTCCACACAGTGTGCGCCAGATGATTCTTCGTCAACTACACGAAGGCCACCTGGGTGTCGAAAAATGCAGACGAAGGGCCCGGGCGGCGGTATATTGGCCGGGTATTAATGAAGACATAGCCAACATGGTGCTCAACTGCACAACCTGTCAGAGGTTTCAGCCGGCGCAACCTCCGGAAACACTTCTACCACACGAGATGGTGACGTCCCCCTGGGCGAAGGTGGGTGTTGACCTATTTCACGCGCTCGGCAGAGATTACATTGTTATTATAGACTACTTCTCAAACTACCCGGAAGTCATGCCTCTCCATGATCTGACGTCGTCCGCAGTCATTGGGGCCTGCAAGGAAACGTTTGCTCGCCATGGCATTCCAAGGACTGTCATGTCAGACAATGGACCTTGTTTTGCCAGCCGTGAATGGTCGTCCTTTGCCGCAGCATATGGTTTCACTCATGTGACATCCAGCCCTCTGCATCCACAATCGAACGGGAAGGCTGAAAAGGGTGTCCACATCGCAAAGCGGCTCCTGTGCAAGGCGGCTGATGCCGGATCGGACTTTAACCTTGCCTTGCTGGCCTATCGATCGGCCCCGTTATCCACGGGCCTCTCGCCAGCGCAGCTACTAATGGGTCGCTCCCTCAGGACGACGGTACCTTCCGTCCTGGCACCGACAACAGACCATGAGGCGGTTCTTCGGGACATGCAACTGCAGCGTGATCGCCAGAAAGGTCGGTACGACACACGAGCGACGGACCTGCCCCCCCTGTCCTCCGGAGACAAAGTACGCGTCCATCAACCGTATGGTGGCTGGTCAGCACCGGCCGAAGTCCTCCGACAAGTGGCTCCCCGCTCGTTCCTGGTTCGCATGCCGGATGGTTCCGTGCGTCGCCGCAATCGGCGCGCCCTTCGCCGACTTCCACGTTCACAGCCACACAACACGCCAGATCCTCAACAGGCTTCCGAGGATGACTTTGTGGAGCTGCCGCACATCACGCCCTTTCCATCGCCACCCATGGCCATGCCTGCACAGCAGCCGGTGGTTCTTGATCCACCCTTAAGGCGGTCAACCCGAATTCGTCGCAAACCCATTAGAATGGACTTATAATACAGTTCATATGTTTAATAAGTTGGACAATTTTACATGATAACCTGTTGTTGTTTATCGTTCCAGATGTCGTCTGACTGGACAACTGTTCAAAATTTTTTTTCTTCTTCTCTCGTTCGAATTTCTGTTATGTTATGGTACAACTGGATTCATGTGACGCACTCGACATCGCCCCATGTACATAGCTCCGTCATAGACACATGCTGCACACGACACACACACACTCTTAGATGCACTCACGTCACGATCATATTTATTACCACGTAGGCACATATCTTTGTAAAAAGGGGGGATGTCATGATATTCAAACACACACATCATGATGGACACACTAACAGGCAAATCAGAGTACACAACACCACAACCAATCACAGACAAGAACACCAACCACATAAAAAGCACGAGCACGACACCTGGAGGTCAGTAGGTCTGGGGAGAAGGAAGCATGAAAGAGCTGTTGAAACACCACAAGCAGGGAGCCCCCCACGTGCAGAGTGCAAAGACCAAGTTGTAAATAGTGAGTTTAAATAAACAAGTGTTGTACCATATGCAACTGTGTTGGCTCTTCTGTGTGTCAGAACACCCAACACCACACACGGGACGGACACGCAGAGGACGTACACACAGGGTTTGGACACACAGGGGACGGACACACAGGGGACGGACACACGGAGGACGGACACACAGAGGATGGACGGATACACAGGGGACGGACACACAGGGGATGGACACACGGGACGGACACACGGAGGACAGACACACGGAGGACGGACACACAGGGGACGGACACACAGAGGACGGACACACAGGGGGCGGACACACAGGAGACGGACACACAGAGGGCGGACACACAGGGGACGGACACACAGGGGACGGACACACAGGGGACTGACAGACAGGGGATGGACACACAGGGGGCGGACACACAGGGGGCAGACACACGGAAGACGGACACACAGGGGACGGACACACAGAGGACGGACACCCAGGGGACAGGCACACGGGACGAACACACAGAGGACGGACACACAGAGGACGGACACACAGAGGACGGACACACAGAGGACGGACACACAGGGGACAGACACAGGGGACGGACACATTGGGGACGGACACACAGGAGAGGGACACACAGGGACAGACACACAGAGGACGGACACACTGAGGACAGACACACAGAGGACGGGCACACAGGGGACGGACACACAGGAGATGGACACAGGGACGGACACTCATAGGATGGACACACAGGGGACGGACACACAGAGGACGGACATACAGGGGAAGGACACACAGGGGAAGGACACACAGGGGATGGACACACAGGGGACGGACACACAGAGGACGGACACACATGGGGACGGACAGACAGGGAATGGACACACAGGGGACGGACACACGGAGGACGGACACATTGGGGACGGACACGCAGGGGGCGGACACACAGGGGGCGGACACACAGAAGACGAACTCACAGAGGATGGACGGACGGGACGGACACACAGGGAACGGACGGACGGGATGGACACATGGGACGGACGGATGCACAGAGGACGGAGGGACACTCAGGGGACGGACACACAGAGGACGGACGGACACTCAGGGGACGGACACACAGGGGATGGACACACAGGGGATGGACACAGAGGGGACGGACACACAGGGGACGGACACACGGGACGGACACACAGAGGATGGACGGACACACAGGGGACGGACACACAGAGGACGGACACACATGGGGACGGACAGACAGGGAATGGACCCACAGGGGACGGACACACGGAGGACGGACACACAGGGGACGGACACGCAGGGGGCGGACACACAGGGGGCGGACACACAGAAGACGAACTGACAGAGGATGGACACACAGGGGACAGACACACGGAAGACGGACACACAGGGGACGGACACACAGAGGACGGACACACAGGGGACGGACACACAGGGGACGGACACACAGAGGACGGACACCCAGGCGGCGGACAGACAGGGGACGGACACACAGGGGACGGACACACGGGACGGACACACAGGGGACAGACACACGGGACGTACACACAGGGGATGGGGACACAGAGGACGGACACACAGGGGACGGATACACAGGAGACGGACACACAGGGGACGGATACACAGGGGACGGACACACAGAGGATGGACGGACACACAGAGGATGGACACACAGGGGACGGGACATACAGGGGACGGACAAACAGAGGATGGACGGACACACAGAGGATGGACACACAGAGGACGGACACACAGGAGACGGACACACAGGGGACGGACACACAGGGGACGGACACACAGGAGACGGACACACAGAGGATGGACGGACACACAGAGGACGGACACACAGGGGACGGACACACAGGGGACGGACAGACAGGGGATGGACACACAGGGGACAGACACACAGAGGACGGACACACAGAGGATGGACACACAGGATATGGACCCACAGGGGGCGGACACACAGAGGATGGACGGACACACAGGGGACGGACACACAAAGGACGGACACACAGGGATGGACACACAGAGGATGGACACACAGAGGACGGACACACAGAGGATGGACACACAGGAGATGGACCCACAGGGGACGGACACACGGAGGACGGACACACGGAGGACGGACACACAGGGGACGGACACACAGAGGACGGACACACAGGTGACGGACACACAGGGGACGGACACACAGAGGATGGACACACAGAGGACGGACACACAGAGGATGGACACACGGGAGATGGACACACAGAGGATGGACACACGGGAGATGGACACACAGAGGACGGACAGACAGAGGACGGACACACAGAGGACGGACACACAGAGGATGGACACACAGGAGATGGACCCACAGGGGACGGACACACAGAGGATGGACGGACACACTGCGGACGGACACACAGAGGACTGACACACAGAGGACGGACACACTGGGGACAGACACACAGCGGACGGGCACACACGGGACGGACACACAGGAGATGGACACACAGGGGACGGACACACAGGGGACGGACGCACAGAGGACGGACGCACAGAGGACGGACGGACACACAGGGATGGACACACAGGAGAGGGACACACAGAGGACGGACGGACAGAGGACGGACACACAGAGGACGGACACACAGAGGACGGACACACAGGGGACGGACACACAGAGGACGGACAAACAGGGGACAGACACACAGAGGGCGGACACACGGGAGATGGACACACAGAGGATGGACACACAGGAGATGGACCCACAGGGACGGACACACGGAGGACGGACACACAGGGGATGGACACACAGAGGACGGACACACTGGGGACAGACACACAGCGGACGGGCACACACGGGACGGACACACAGGAGATGGACACACAGGGGACGGACTCACGGGACGGACGGACAGAGGACGGACACACAGAGGACGGACACACAGGGGATGGACACAGGGACCGGATGGACACATAGGTGATGGACACACTGGGGACAGACACACGGAGGACGGACAGACAGGGGACGGACACACAGGGGACGGACACACAGAGGACGGACAGACAGGGGAGAGACACACGGGACAGACACACAGGGGACGGACACACAGAGGATGGACACACAGGGGACGGACACACGGGACGGACACACAGAGTACGGACACACAGAGGACGGACACACAGGGGACGGACACAGAGGGGAGGGACACACAGGGGACTGACACACAGGGGACTGACACACAGAGGATGGACGGACACACAGAGGATGGACACACAGAGGACGGACACACAGGGGACGGACACACAGAGGACAGACACACAGAGGATGGACACACAGAGGACAGACACACAGGGGGCGGACACACGGGAGATGGACACACAGAGGACGGACACACAGAGGATGGACACACAGGAGATGGACCCACAGAGGATGGACACACAGGGGACGGACACACAGAGGATGGACGGACACACAGGAGACGGACACACAGAGGACGGACACACAGGGGACGGACACACAGAGGATGGACACACAGAGGACGGACACACAGAGGATGGACACACAGGAGATGGACCCACAGGGGACGGACACACGGAGGACGGACACATGGAGGATGGACGGACACACAGGGGACGGACACACAGAGGACGGACACACAGGGGACGGACACACAGAGATCGGTCACACAGGGAACGGACAGACGGGACGGACACCCAGGGGACGGACACACGGGACGGACTCAAAGAGGACGGACACACAGAGGACGGACACTCGGCGGACGGACACACAGGGGACGGACACACAGGAGACGGACACACGGGACGGACACACAGAGGACGGACACACGGCGGACGGACAGACGGGATGGACACACAGGGGAAGGACACACGGGGGACGGACACACAGAGGACGGATACCCAGGGGACGGACACACAGAGGATGGACGGACACACTGGGGACGGACACACAGAGGACGGACACACAGAGGACGGACACACAGGGGACGGACACACAGAGGACGGACACACAGGGGACGAACACACAGAGGACGGACACACAGGGGACGGACACACAGAGGACGGACACACAGAGGATGGACACACAGAGGACAGACACACAGGGGGCGGACACACGGGAGATGGACACACAGAGGACGGACACACAGAGGATGGACACACAGAGGATGGACGGACACACAGGGGACGGACACACAGAGGATGGACACACAGGGGACGGACACACAGAGGATGGACACACAGAGGACGGACACACAGAGGATGGACACACAGAGGACGGACACACGGAGGACGGACACACGGAGGACGGACACACGGGACAGACACACAGAGGGCGGACACACGGGAGATGGACACACAGAGGATGGACACACAGGAGATGGACCCACAGGGACGGACACACGGAGGACGGACACACATGGGACGGACACACAGACCATGCACGGACACACAGGGGATGGACACACAGAGGACGGACACACCGAGGACGGACACACTGGGGACAGACACACAGCGGACGGGCACACACGGGACGGACACACAGGAGATGGACACACAGGGGACGGACTCACGGGACGGACGCACAGAGGACGGACGCACAGAGGACGGACGGACACACAGGGATGGACACACAGGAGAGGGACACACAGAGGACGGACGGACAGAGGACGGACACACAGAGGACGGACACACAGGGGATGGATACGGGGACCGGATGGACACATAGGTGATGGACATACTGGGGACAGACACAGAGAGCGGACAGACAGACAGAGGATGGACACACAGGGGACGGACACACAGAGGACGGACACACAGAGGACGGACACACTGGGGACAGACACACAGCGGACGGACACACAGGGGACGGACACACAGGGGACGGACGCACAGAGGACGAACGCACAGAGGACGGACGGACACACAGGGATGGACACACAGGAGAGGGACACACAGAGGACGGACGGACAGAGGACGGACACACAGAGGGCGGACACACAGAGGACGGACACACAGGGGATGGACACACAGAGGACGGACACACAGAGGACGGACACACTGGGGACAGACACACAGCGGACGGGCACACACGGGACGGACACACAGGAGATGGACACACAGGGGACGGACTCACGGGACGGACGGACAGAGGACGGACACACAGAGGACGGACACACAGGGGATGGACACAGGGACCGGATGGACACATAGGTGATGGACACACTGGGGACAGACACACGGAGGACGGACAGACAGGGGACGGACACACAGGGGACGGACACACGGGACGGACACACAGAGGACGGACAGACAGGGGAGAGACACACGGGACAGACACACAGGGGACGGACACACAGAGGACGGACACACAGGGGACGGACACACAGGGGACGGACACACAGAGTACGGACACACAGAGGACGGACACACAGGGGACGGACACAGAGGGGAGGGACACACAGGGGACTGACACACGGGACTGACACACAGAGGATGGACGGACACACAGAGGATGGACACACAGAGGACGGACACACAGGGGACGGACACACAGAGGACAGACACACAGAGGACAGACACACAGGGGACGGACACACAGGGGACGGACACACAGAGTACGGACACACAGAGGACGGACACACAGGGGACGGACACAGAGGGGAGGGACACACAGGGGACTGACACACGGGACTGACACACAGAGGATGGACGGACACACAGAGGATGGACACACAGAGGACAGACACACAGGGGACGGACACACAGGAGATGGACCCACAGGGGACGGACACACGGAGGATGGACACACAGGGGACGGACACACAGAGGATGGACGGACACACAGGAGACGGACACACAGAGGACGGACACACAGGGGACGGACACACAGAGGATGGACACACAGAGGACGGACACACAGAGGATGGACACACAGGAGATGGACCCACAGGGGACGGACACACGGAGGACGGACACATGGAGGATGGACGGACACACAGGGGACGGACACACAGAGGACGGACACACAGGGGACGGACACACAGAGATCGGTCACACAGGGAACGGACACACAGGGGACGGACACACGGGACGGACTCACAGAGGACGGACACACAGGGGACGGACACTCGGCGGACGGACACACAGGGGACGGACACACAGGACGGACACACGGGACGGACACACGGGACGGACTCACAGAGGACGGACACACAGAGGACGGACACTCGGCGGACGGACACACAGGGGACGGACACACAGGGGACGGACACACAGGGGACGGACACACTGAGGACGGACACACGGGACGGACACACAGAGGACGGACACACGGCGGACGGACAGACGGGATGGACACACAGGGGACGGACACACTGGGGACGGACACACAGAGGACGGACACACAGAGGACGGACACACAGGGGACGGACACACAGAGGACGGACACACAGGGGACGGACACACAGAGGACGGACACACAGGGGATGGACACACAGAGGATGGACACACAGAGGACAGACACACAGGGGGCGGACACACGGGAGATGGACACACAGAGGACGGACACACAGAGGATGGACACACAGAGGACAGACACACAGGGGGCGGACACACAGAGGATGGACACACAGGGGACGGACACACGGAGGACGGACACACAGGGGACGGACACACGGAGGACGGACACACGGAGGACGGACACACAGGGGACAGACACACAGAGGGCGGACACACGGGAGATGGACACACAGAGGATGGACACACAGGAGATGGACCCACAGGGACGGACACACGGAGGGCGGACACACAGGGGACGGACACACAGACCATGCACGGACACACAGGGGATGGACACACAGAGGACGGACACACAGAGGACGGACACACTGGGGACAGACACACAGCGGACGGGCACACACGGGACGGACACACAGGAGATGGACACACAGGGGACGGACTCATGGGACGGACGCACAGAGGACGGACGCACAGAGGACGGACGGACACACAGGGATGGACACACAGGAGAGGGACACACAGAGGACGGACGGACAGAGGACGGACACACAGAGGACGGACACACAGGGGATGGATACGGGGACCGGATGGACACATAGGTGATGGACATACTGGGGACAGACACAGAGAGCGGACAGACAGACAGAGGATGGACACACAGGGGACGGACACACTGGGGACAGACACAAAGCACGGATGGACACACAGAGAACGGACAGACACACAGAGGACGGGCACACAGGAGGACGGACGGACACACAGTGGACGGACACACAGGGGACGGACACACAGGGGACGGACACATAGGGGACGGACACACAGAGGACGGACACAGGGAGGACGGGCACCCGGAGGACGGACACATAGGGGACGGACACACAGAGGACGGACACACTGAGGACGGACACACAGAGGACGGAAACACAGAGGATGGACACATTGGGGACAGACACATAGAGGAAGGGCACACAGGGGACGGACACACAGGGGACGGACACACAGAGTACACGGGACGGACACACAGAGGACGGACACACAGGGGATGGACACACAGGGGACGGACACACGGAGGATGGACGGACACACGGGACGGACACACAGAGATCGGACACACGGAACGGACAGACAGGGGATGGACACACAGTGGACGGACACACGGAGGACGGACACACAGAGGACGGACACACAGAGGACGGACACACAGAGATCGGTCACACAGGGAACGGACAGACAGGGGGCGGACACACAGGGGGCGGACACACAGGGGGCGGACACACAGGGGGCGGACACACAGGGGGCGGACACACAGAAGACAAACTCACAGAGGATGGACACACAGGGGACAGACACACGGAAGACGGACACACAGGGGACGGACACAATGAGGACGGATACCCAGGGGACAGGCACACAGGGGACGGACACACAGGGGATGGGCACACAGAGGGCGGACACACAGGGGGCGGACACACAGGGGACGGACACACAGAGGACAGACACACAGAGGACAGACACACGGGACGTACACACAGGGGATGGGCACACAGAGGGCGGACACACGGGACGGACACACAGAGGACGTACACACAGGGGGCGGACACACAGAGGATGGACGGACACAGAGGACGGACACACAGAGGACGGACACACAGAGGACGGACACACAGAGGACGGACACACAGAGATCGGACAGACAGGGGGCGGACACACAGGGGGCGGACACACAGGGGGCGGACACACAGAAGACGAACTCACAGAGGATGGACACACAGGGGACAGACACACGGAAGACGGACACACAGAGGACGGCCACACAGGGTTTGGACACACAGGGGACGGACACACAGGGGACGGACACACAGAGGACGGACACACAGGGGACGGACACACGGAGGACAGACACACGGAGGACGGACACACAGGGGACGGACACACAGGGGGCAGACACAGGGGACGGACACACAGAGGGCGGACACACAGGGGACGGACACACAGGGGACGGACACACAGGGGACTGACAGATAGGGGATGGACACACAGGGGGCGGACACATAGGGGGCAGACACACAGGGGGCGGACACACAGAGGATGGACACACAGGGGACAGACACACGGAAGATGGACACACAGGGGACGGACACACAGAGGACGGACACCCAGAGGACAGGCACACGGGACGAACACACAGAGGACGGACACACAGAGGACGGACACACAGAGGACGGACACACGGGACGGACACACTGGGGACAGACACAGGGGACGGACACACAGGGGACGGACACATTGGGGACGGACACACAGGAGAGGGACACACAGGGACAGACACACAGAGGACGGACACACAGAGGACGGGCACACAGGGGACGGACACACAGGAGATGGACACAGGGACGGACACTCATAGGATGGACACACAGGGGACGGACACACAGAGGACGGACATACAGGGGACGGACACACAGGGGAAGGACACACAGGGGAAGGACACACAGGGGATGGACACACAGGGGACGGACACACAGGGGACGGACACACAGGAGACGGACACACAGAGGACGGACACACATGGGGACGGACAGACAGGGAATGGACACACAGGGGACGGACACACGGGGGACGGACACACAGGGGACGGACACACAGGGGACGGACACGCAGGGGGCGGACACACAGGGGGCGGACACACAGAAGACGAACTCACAGAGGATGGACGGACGGGACGGACACACAGGGAACGGACGGACGGGATGGACACATGGGACGGACGGACGCACAGAGGACGGAGGGACACTCAGGGGACGGACACACAGAGGACGGACGGACACTCAGGGGACGGACACACAGAGGACGGACGGAGAGTGGACGGTCACACAGACGACAGACACACAGAGGACGGACGGACACTCAGGGGACGGACACACAGGGGATGGACACACAGGGGATGGACACACAGGGGACGGACACACAGGGGACGGACACACAGAGGACGGACACACATGGGGACGGACAGACAGGGAATGGACCCACAGGGGACGGACATACGGAGGACGGACACACAGGGGACGGACACGCAGGGGGCGGACACAAGGGGACAGACACAAGGGGACAGACACACAGCGGACGGACACCCAGGGGACGGACACACAGGGGACGGACACACAGGGGACGGACACACAGGGGACGGACACACTGGGGATGGACACACAGAGGACGGACACACAGGGGACGGACACACTGGGGATGGACACACAGAGGACGGACACACAGGGGACGGACACACAGGGGACGGACACACTGGGGATGGACACACAGAGGACGGACACACAGCGGACGGACACACAGGGGACGGACACACAGGGGACGGACACACAGAGGACGGACGGACACACAGGGATGGACACACAGGAGAGGGACACACAGAGGACGGACGGACAGAGGACGGACACACAGAGGACGGACACACAGAGGACGGACACACAGGGGATGGACACACAGAGGACGGACACACAGAGGACGGACACACTGGGGACAGACACACAGCGGACGGGCACACACGGGACGGACACACAGGAGATGGACACACAGGGGACGGACTCACGGGACGGACGGACAGAGGACGGACACACAGAGGACGGACACACAGGGGATGGACACAGGGACCGGATGGACACATAGGTGATGGACACACTGGGGACAGACACACGGAGGACGGACAGACAGGGGACGGACACACAGGGGACGGACACACGGGACGGACACACAGAGGACGGACAGACAGGGGAGAGACACACGGGACAGACACACAGGGGACGGACACACAGAGGACGGACACACAGGGGACGGACACACAGGGGACGGACACACAGAGTACGGACACACAGAGGACGGACACACAGGGGACGGACACAGAGGGGAGGGACACACAGGGGACTGACACACGGGACTGACACACAGAGGATGGACGGACACACAGAGGATGGACACACAGAGGACGGACACACAGGGGACGGACACACAGAGGACAGACACACAGAGGACAGACACACAGGGGACGGACACACAGGAGATGGACCCACAGGGGACGGACACACGGAGGATGGACACACAGGGGACGGACACACAGAGGATGGACGGACACACAGGAGACGGACACACAGAGGACGGACACACAGGGGACGGACACACAGAGGATGGACACACAGAGGACGGACACACAGAGGATGGACACACAGGAGATGGACCCACAGGGGACGGACACACGGAGGACGGACACATGGAGGATGGACGGACACACAGGGGACGGACACACAGCGGACGGACCCACAAGGGACGGACACACAGGGGACGGACACACAGGGGACGGACACACAGGGGACGGACACACAGAGGACGGACACACAGGGGACGGACACACAGAGATCGGTCACACAGGGAACGGACACACAGGGGACGGACACACGGGACGGACTCACAGAGGACGGACACACAGAGGACGGACACTCGGCGGACGGACACACAGGGGACGGACACACAGGACGGACACACGGGACGGACACACGGGACGGACTCACAGAGGACGGACACACAGAGGACGGACACTCGGCGGACGGACACACAGGGGACGGACACACAGGGGACGGACACACGGGACGGACACACAGAGGACGGACACACGGCGGACGGACAGACGGGATGGACACACAGGGGACGGACACACTGGGGACGGACACACAGAGGACGGACACACAGAGGACGGACACACAGGGGACGGACACACAGAGGACGGACACACAGGGGACGGACACACAGAGGACGGACACACAGGGGATGGACACACAGAGGACGGACACACAGAGGATGGACACACAGAGGACAGACACACAGGGGGCGGACACACGGGAGATGGACACACAGAGGACGGACACACAGAGGATGGACACACAGAGGATGGACACACAGAGGACAGACACACAGGGGGCGGACACACAGAGGATGGACACACAGGGGACGGACACACGGAGGACGGACACACAGGGGACGGACACACGGAGGACGGACACACGGAGGACGGACACACAGGGGACAGACGCACAGAGGGCGGACACACGGGAGATGGACACACAGAGGATGGACACACAGGAGATGGACCCACAGGGACGGACACACGGAGGACGGACAGACAGGGGAGAGACACACGGGACAGACACACAGGGGACGGACACACAGAGGACGGACACACAGGGGACGGACACACAGGGGACGGACACACAGAGTACGGACACACAGAGGACGGACACACAGGGGACGGACACAGAGGGGAGGGACACACAGGGGACTGACACACGGGACTGACACACAGAGGATGGACGGACACACAGAGGATGGACACACAGAGGACGGACACACAGGGGACGGACACACAGAGGACAGACACACAGAGGACAGACACACAGGGGACGGACACACAGGAGATGGACCCACAGGGGACGGACACACGGAGGATGGACACACAGGGGACGGACACACAGAGGATGGACGGACACACAGGAGACGGACACACAGAGGACGGACACACAGGGGACGGACACACAGAGGATGGACACACAGAGGACGGACACACAGAGGATGGACACACAGGAGATGGACCCACAGGGGACGGACACACGGAGGACGGACACATGGAGGATGGACGGACACACAGGGGACGGACACACAGAGGACGGACACACAGGGGACGGACACACAGAGATCGGTCACACAGGGAACGGACACACAGGGGACGGACACACGGGACGGACTCACAGAGGACGGACACTCGGCGGACGGACACACAGGGGACGGACACACAGGACGGACACACGGGACGGACACACGGGACGGACTCACAGAGGACGGACACACAGAGGACGGACACTCGGCGGACGGACACACAGGGGACGGACACACAGGGGACGGACACACGGGACGGACACACAGAGGACGGACACACGGCGGACGGACAGACGGGATGGACACACAGGGGACGGACACACTGGGGACGGACACACAGGGGACAGACACACAGGGGGCGGACACACGGGAGATGGACACACAGAGGACGGACACACAGAGGATGGACACACAGAGGATGGACACACAGAGGACAGACACACAGGGGGCGGACACACAGAGGATGGACACACAGGGGACGGACACACGGAGGACGGACACACAGGGGACGGACACACGGAGGACGGACACACGGAGGACGGACACACACGGGACAGACACACAGAGGGCGGACACACGGGAGATGGACACACAGAGGATGGACACACAGGAGATGGACCCACAGGGACGGACACACGGAGGGCGGACACACAGGGGACGGACACACAGACCATGCACGGACACACAGGGGATGGACACACAGAGGACGGACACACAGAGGACGGACACACTGGGGACAGACACACAGCGGACGGGCACACACGGGACGGACACACAGGAGATGGACACACAGGGGACGGACTCATGGGACGGACGCACAGAGGACGGACGCACAGAGGACGGACGGACACACAGGGATGGACACACAGGAGAGTGACACACAGAGGACGGACGGACAGAGGACGGACACACAGAGGACGGACACACAGGGGATGGATACGGGGACCGGATGGACACATAGGTGATGGACATACTGGGGACAGACACAGAGAGCGGACAGACAGACAGAGGATGGACACACAGGGGACGGACACACTGGGGACAGACACAAAGCACGGATGGACACACAGAGAACGGACAGACACACAGAGGACGGGCACACAGGAGGACGGACGGACACACAGTGGACGGACACACAGGGGACGGACACACAGGGGACGGACACATAGGGGACGGACACACAGAGGACGGACACAGGGAGGACGGGCACCCGGAGGACGGACACATAGGGGACGGACACACAGAGGACGGACACACTGAGGACGGACACACAGAGGACGGACACACAGAGGATGGACACATTGGGGACAGACACATAGAGGAAGGGCACACAGGGGACGGACACACAGGGGACGGACACACAGAGTACACGGGACGGACACACAGAGGACGGACACACAGGGGATGGACACACAGGGGACGGACACACGGAGGATGGACGGACACACGGGACGGACACACAGAGATCGGACACACGGAACGGACAGACAGGGGATGGACACACAGTGGACGGACACACGGAGGACGGACACACAGAGGACGGACACACAGAGGACGGACACACAGAGATCGGTCACACAGGGAACGGACAGACAGGGGGCGGACACACAGGGGGCGGACACACAGGGGGCGGACACACAGGGGGCGGACACACAGGGGGCGGACACACAGAAGACAAACTCACAGAGGATGGACACACAGGGGACAGACACACGGAAGACGGACACACAGGGGACGGACACAATGAGGACGGATACCCAGGGGACAGGCACACAGGGGACGGACACACAGGGGATGGGCACACAGAGGGCGGACACACAGCGGGCGGACACACAGGGGACGGACACACAGAGGACAGACACACAGAGGACAGACACACGGGACGTACACACAGGGGATGGGCACACAGAGGGCGGACACACGGGACGGACACACAGAGGACGTACACACAGGGGGCGGACACACAGAGGATGGACGGACACAGAGGACGGACACACAGAGGACGGACACACAGAGGACGGACACACAGAGGACGGACACACAGAGATCGGACAGACAGGGGGCGGACACACAGGGGGCGGACACACAGGGGGCGGACACACAGAAGACGAACTCACAGAGGATGGACACACAGGGGACAGACACACGGAAGACGGACACACAGAGGACGGCCACACAGGGTTTGGACACACAGGGGACGGACACACAGGGGACGGACACACAGAGGACGGACACACAGGGGACGGACACACGGAGGACAGACACACGGAGGACGGACACACAGGGGACGGACACACAGGGGGCAGACACAGGGGACGGACACACAGAGGGCGGACACACAGGGGACGGACACACAGGGGACGGACACACAGGGGACTGACAGATAGGGGATGGACACACAGGGGGCGGACACATAGGGGGCAGACACACAGGGGGCGGACACACAGAGGATGGACACACAGGGGACAGACACACGGAAGATGGACACACAGGGGACGGACACACAGAGGACGGACACCCAGAGGACAGGCACACGGGACGAACACACAGAGGACGGACACACAGAGGACGGACACACAGAGGACGGACACACGGGACGGACACACTGGGGACAGACACAGGGGACGGACACACAGGGGACGGACACATTGGGGACGGACACACAGGAGAGGGACACACAGGGACAGACACACAGAGGACGGACACACAGAGGACGGGCACACAGGGGACGGACACACAGGAGATGGACACAGGGACGGACACTCATAGGATGGACACACAGGGGACGGACACACAGAGGACGGACATACAGGGGACGGACACACAGGGGAAGGACACACAGGGGAAGGACACACAGGGGATGGACACACAGGGGACGGACACACAGGGGACGGACACACAGGAGACGGACACACAGAGGACGGACACACATGGGGACGGACAGACAGGGAATGGACACACAGGGGACGGACACACGGGGGACGGACACACAGGGGACGGACACACAGGGGACGGACACGCAGGGGGCGGACACACAGGGGGCGGACACACAGAAGACGAACTCACAGAGGATGGACGGACGGGACGGACACACAGGGAACGGACGGACGGGATGGACACATGGGACGGACGGACGCACAGAGGACGGAGGGACACTCAGGGGACGGACACACAGAGGACGGACGGACACTCAGGGGACGGACACACAGAGGACGGACGGAGAGTGGACGGTCACACAGACGACAGACACACAGAGGACGGACGGACACTCAGGGGACGGACACACAGGGGATGGACACACAGGGGATGGACACACAGGGGACGGACACACAGGGGACGGACACACAGAGGACGGACACACATGGGGACGGACAGACAGGGAATGGACCCACAGGGGACGGACATACGGAGGACGGACACACAGGGGACGGACACGCAGGGGGCGGACACAAGGGGACAGACACAAGGGGACAGACACACAGCGGACGGACACCCAGGGGACGGACACACAGGGGACGGACACACAGGGGACGGACACACAGGGGACGGACACACTGGGGATGGACACACAGAGGACGGACACACAGGGGACGGACACACTGGGGATGGACACACAGAGGACGGACACACAGGGGACGGACACACAGGGGACGGACACACTGGGGATGGACACACAGAGGACGGACACACAGCGGACGGACACACAGGGGACGGACACACAGGGGACGGACACACAGAGGATGGACGGACACACAGAGGATGGACACACAGAAGACGGACACACAGCGGACGGACACACAGGGGACGGACACACAGCGGACGGACACACAGCGGACGGACACACAGGGGACGGACACACAGGGGACGGACACACAGAGGATGGACGGACACACAGAGAATGGACGGACACTCAGGGGCAGACACACAGGGGACGGACACACAGAGGACGGACGGACACACAGAGGACAGACAACCGGGACGGACGGACACTCAGGACGGACACACGGGACGGACACACAGAGGACGGACACACAGGGGACGGACACACAGAGGACAGATGGACAGACAGAGGACGGACACACACAGGACAGACACACACAGGACGGACACACAGAGGACGGACACACAGGGGACGGACACACAGAGGACGGATGGACACACACAGGACGGACACACACAGGACGGACACACACAGGACGGACACATGGGACGGACACACAGGGGACGGACAATCAAGGGGACGGACACACAGACGACGGACGGACACTCGGGACAAACACACCGACGACGGACACACAGAGAACGGAGGGACACTCAGGGGACAGACACACAGAGGACGGACGGAGAGAGGACGGCCACACAGACGACAGACACACAGAGGACAGACGGACACTCAGGGGACGGACACACAGAGGACGGACGGAGAGAGGACGGCCACACAGACGACAGACACACAGAGGACAGACGGACACTCAGGGGACGGACACACAGAGGCCGGATGGACACTCAGGGGACGGACACACAGAGGACGGACACTCAAGGGACGGACACACAGAGGATGGACGGACACACAGAGGATGGACACACAGGGGATGGACATACTGGGGACAGACACAGAGCACGGACGGACACACAGAACGGACAGACACACAGAGGATGGACACACTGGGGATGGACACACAGAGGACGGACACACAGAGGACGGATGGACACACAGGGGTCGTAAACATAGGGGACGGACACACAGAGGACGGACACTCGGAGGACGGACATATAGGGGACGGACACAGAGGACGGACACACAGAGGACGGACACATTGGGGACAGACACACAGAGGACGGGCACACAGGGGACGCACACACAGGAGATGGACACACAGGGGACGGACACACAGAGTACACAGGGGACGGACACACAGAGGACGGACACACAGGGGATGGACACACAGGGGACGGACACACAGGGGACGGACACACAGAGTACACAGGGGACGGACACACAGAGGACGGACACACATGGGGACGGACAGACAGGGAATGGACACACAGGGGATGGACACACGGGGGACGGACACACAGGGGACGGACACACAGGGGACGGACACGCAGGGGGCGGACACACAGGGGGCGGACACACAGAAGACGAACTCACAGAGGATGGACGGACGGGACGGACACACAGGGAACGGACGGACGGGATGGACACATGGGACGGACGGACGCACAGAGGACGGAGGGACACTCAGGGGACGGACACACAGAGGACGGACGGACACTCAGGGGACGGACACACAGAGGACGGACGGAGAGTGGACGGTCACACAGACGACAGACACACAGAGGACGGACGGACACTCAGGGGACGGACACACAGGGGATGGACACACAGGGGATGGACACACAGGGGACGGACACACAGGGGACGGACACACAGAGGACGGACACACATGGGGACGGACAGACAGGGAATGGACCCACAGGGGACGGACTCACGGGACGGACGCACAGAGGACGGACGCACAGAGGACGGACGGACACACAGGGATGGACACACAGGAGAGGGACACACAGAGGACGGACGGACAGAGGACGGACACACAGAGGACGGACACACAGGGGATGGATACGGGGACCGGATGGACACATAGGTGATGGACATACTGGGGACAGACACAGAGAGCGGACAGACAGACAGAGGATGGACACACAGGGGACGGACACACTGGGGACAGACACAAAGCACGGATGGACACACAGAGAACGGACAGACACACAGAGGACGGGCACACAGGAGGACGGACGGACACACAGTGGACGGACACACAGGGGACGGACACACAGGGGACGGACACACAGGGGACGGACACATAGGGGACGGACACACAGAGGACGGACACAGGGAGGACGGGCACCCGGAGGACGGACACATAGGGGACGGACACACAGAGGACGGACACACTGAGGACGGACACACAGAGGACGGACACACAGAGGATGGACACATTGGGGACAGACACATAGAGGAAGGGCACACAGGGGACGGACACACAGGGGACGGACACACAGAGTACACGGGACGGACACACAGAGGACGGACACACAGGGGATGGACACACAGGGGACGGACACACGGAGGATGGACGGACACACGGGACGGACACACAGAGATCGGACACACGGAACGGACAGACAGGGGATGGACACACAGTGGACGGACACACGGAGGACGGACACACAGAGGACGGACACACAGAGGACGGACACACAGAGATCGGTCACACAGGGAACGGACAGACAGGGGGCGGACACACAGGGGGCGGACACACAGGGGGCGGACACACAGGGGGCGGACACACAGAAGACAAACTCACAGAGGATGGACACACAGGGGACAGACACACGGAAGACGGACACACAGGGGACGGACACAATGAGGATGGATACCCAGGGGACAGGCACACAGGGGACGGACACACAGGGGATGGGCACACAGAGGGCGGACACACAGGGGGCGGACACACAGGGGACGGACACACAGGGGGCGGACACACAGAGGATGGACGGACACAGAGGACGGACACACAGAGGACGGACACACAGAGGACGGACACACAGAGGACAGACACACAGAGGACAGACACACGGGACGTACACACAGGGGATGGGCACACAGAGGGCGGACACACGGGACGGACACACAGAGGACGTACACACAGGGGGCGGACACACAGAGGATGGACGGACACAGAGGACGGACACACAGAGGACGGACACACAGAGGACGGACACACAGAGGACGGACACACAGAGATCGGTCACACAGGGAACGGACAGACAGGGGGCGGACACACAGGGGGCGGACACACAGGGGGCGGACACACAGAAGACGAACTCACAGAGGATGGACACACGGGACAGACACACGGAAGACGGACACACAGAGGACGGCTACACAGGGTTTGGACACACAGGGGACGGACACACAGGGGACGGACACACAGAGGACGGACACACAGGGGATGGACACACATGGGACGGACACACGGAGGACGGACACACAGAGGATGGACGGATACACAGGGGACGGACACACAGGGGACGGACACACGGGACGGACACACGGAGGACAGACACACGGAGGACGGACACACGGAGGACGGACACACAGGGGGCGGACACAGGGGACGGACGCACAGAGGGCGGACACACAGGGGACGGACACACAGGGGGCGGACACATAGGGGGCAGACACACAGGGGGCGGACACACAGAGGATGGACACACAGGGGACAGACACACGGAAGATGGACACACAGGGGACGGACACACAGAGGACGGACACCCAGAGGACAGGCACACGGGACGAACACACAGAGGACGGACACACAGAGGACGGACACACAGGGGACGGACACACTGGGGACAGACACAGGGGACCGACACACAGGGGACGGACACATTGGGGACGGACACACAGGAGAGGGACACACAGGGACAGACACACAGAGGACGGACACACAGAGGACGGGCACACAGGGGACGGACACACAGGAGATGGACACAGGGACGGACACTCATAGGATGGACACACAGGGGACGGACACACAGAGGATGGACATACAGGGGACGGACACACAGGGGAAGGACACACAGGGGAAGGACACACAGGGGATGGACACACAGGGGACGGCCACACAGGAGACGGACACACAGAGGACGGACACACATGGGGACGGACAGACAGGGAATGGACACACAGGGGACGGACACACGGGGGACGGACACACGGGGGACGGACACACAGGGGACGGACACACAGGGGACGGACACGCAAGGGGCGGACACACAGGGGGCGGACACACAGAAGACGAACTCACAGAGGATGGACGGACGGGACGGACACACAGGGAACGGACGGACGGGATGGACACATGGGACGGACGGACGCACAGAGGACGGAGGGACACTCAGGGGACGGACACACAGAGGACGGACGGACACTCAGGGGACGGACACACAGAGGACGGACGGAGAGTGGACGGTCACACAGACGACAGACACACAAAGGACGGACGGACACTCAGGGGACGGACACACAGGGGATGGACACACAGGGGATGGACACACAGGGGACGGACACACAGGGGACGGACACACAGAGGACGGACACACATGGGGACGGACAGACAGGGAATGGACCCACAGGGGACGGACATACGGAGGACGGACACACAGGGGACGGACACGCAGGGGGCGGACACACAGAAGACGAACTGACAGAGGATGGACACACAGGGGACAGACACACGGAAGACGGACACACGGGACGGACACACAGGGGACGGACACACGGGACGGACACACAGGGGACAGACACACGGGACGTACACATGGGATGGGCACACAGAGGACGGACACACAGGGGACGGATACACAGGGGACGGACACACAGGGGACGGATACACAGGGGGCGGACACACAGGGGACGGATACACAGGGGGCGGACACACAGAGGACGTACACACGGGGCGGACACACAGGGGACGGACACACAGGGGACGGACACACAGGTGATGGACACACAAGGGACGGACACACGGAGAACGGACACACAGAGGACGGACACATAGAGGACGGACACACAGGGACGGACACACAGGACGGACGGACACACAGGGGACGGACACACAGAGGACGGACACACAGAGGACGGACACATAGAGGACGGACACACAGGGGACGGACACACAGGGGACGGACACACAGGGGACGGACACACAGAGTACACAGGGGACGGACACACAGGGGACGGACACACAGGGGACGGACACACAGAGGACGGTCGGACAGGGGACAGACACCCAGGGGACGGACACACAGAGGACGGACACCCAGGGGACGGACACCCAGGGGACGGACACCCAGGGGACGGACACACAGGGGACGGACACCCAGGGGACGGACACACAGGGGACAGACACAAGGGGACAGACACACAGGGGACAGACACCCAGGGGACAGACACAAGGGGACAGACACCCAGGGGACAGACACACAGGGGACGGACACCCAGGGGACGGACACCCAGGGGACAGACACAAGGGGACGGACACACAGGGGACGGACACCCAGGGGACAGACACACAGGGGACGGACACCCAGGGGACAGACACACAGGGGACAGACACCCAGGGGACGGACACCCAGGGGACAGACACAAGGGGACAGACACACAGGGGACGGACACCCAGGGGACAGACACCCAGGGGACAGACACAAGGGGACAGACACAAGGGGACAGACACACAGGGGACAGACACCCAGGGGACAGACACAAGGGGACGGAGACACACAGGGGACGGACACCCAGGGGACAGACACACAGGGGACGGACACCCAGGGGACGGACACACAGGGGACGGACACCCAGGGGACAGACACACAGGGGACAGACACAAGGGGACAGACACACAGGGGACAGACACCCAGGGGACAGACACAAGGGGACGGACACCCAGGGGACGGACACACAGGGGACGGACACCCAGGGGACGGACACCCAGGGGACAGACACACAGGGGACAGACACAAGGGGACAGACACACAGGGGACAGACACCCAGGGGACAGACACAAGGGGACGGACACCCAGGGGACGGACACACAGGGGACAGACACCCAGGGGACGGACACCCAGGGGACGGACACACAGGGGACAGACACAAGGGGACAGACACACAGGGGACGGACACCCAGGGGACAGACACAAGGGGACGAACACCCAGGGGACGGACACACGGAGGACGGGCACACGGAGGACGGGCACACAGGGGATGGAAACACAGAGGACGGACACACAGAGGACGGACGGACACACAGGTGATGGACACACAAGGGACGGACACACGGAGAACGGACACACAGAGGACGGACACATAGAGGACGGACACACAGGGGACGGACACACAGGACGGACGGACACACAGGGGACGGACACACAGAAGACGAACTCACAGAGGATGGACACACAGGGGACAGACACACGGAAGACGGACACACAGAGGACGGCCACACAGGGTTTGGACACACAGGGGACGGACACACAGGGGACGGACACACAGAGGACGGACACACAGGGGATGGACACACAGGGGACGGACACACGGAGGACGGACACACAGAGGATGGACGGATACACAGGGGACGGACACACAGGGGACGGACACACGGAGGACAGACACACGGAGGACGGACACACGGGACGGACACACAGGGGGCGGACACACAGAGGGCGGACACACAGGGGACGGACACACAGGGGACGGACACACAGGGGACTGACAGATAGGGGATGGACACACAGGGGGCGGACACATAGGGGGCAGACACACAGGGGGCGGACACACAGAGGATGGACACACAGGGGACAGACACACGGAAGATGGACACACAGGGGACGGACACACAGAGGACGGACACACAGAGGACGGACACACGGGACGGACACACTGGGGACAGACACAGGGGACGGACACACAGGGGACGGACACATTGGGGACGGACACACAGGAGAGGGACACACAGGGACAGACACACAGAGGACGGACACACAGAGGACGGGCACACAGGGGACGGACACACAGGAGATGGACACAGGGACGGACACTCATAGGATGGACACACAGGGGACGGACACACAGAGGACGGACATACAGGGGACGGACACACAGGGGAAGGACACACAGGGGAAGGACACACAGGGGATGGACACACAGGGGACGGACACACA
The DNA here is from genome assembly GCF_047496885.1 of Scyliorhinus torazame. Taxonomy (NCBI): domain Eukaryota; kingdom Metazoa; phylum Chordata; class Chondrichthyes; order Carcharhiniformes; family Scyliorhinidae; genus Scyliorhinus; species Scyliorhinus torazame. Next base: position 146,824,081 of record NC_092720.1, on the reverse strand, counting down.
GGAGACGGACACACAGAGGACGGACACACATGGGGACGGACAGACAGGGAATGGACACACAGGGGACGGACACACGGGGGACGGACACACAGGGGACGGACACACAGAGGACGGACACATAGAGGACGGACACACAGGGGACGGACACACAGGGGAAGGACACACAGGGGAAGGACACACAGGGGATGGACACACAGGGGACGGACACACAGGAGACGGACACACAGAGGACGGACACACATGGGGACGGACAGACAGGGAATGGACACACAGGGGACGGACACACGGGGGACGGACACACAGGGGACGGACACACAGGGGACGGACACGCAGGGGGCGGACACACAGGGGGCGGACACACAGAAGACGAACTCACAGAGGATGGACGGACGGGACGGACACACAGGGAACGGACGGACGGGATGGACACATGGGACGGACGGACGCACAGAGGACGGAGGGACACTCAGGGGACGGACACACAGAGGACGGACGGACACTCAGGGGACGGACACACAGAGGACGGACGGAGAGTGGACGGTCACACAGACGACAGACACACAGAGGACGGACGGACACTCGGGACGGACACACAGGGGATGGACACACAGGGGATGGACACACAGGGGACGGACACACAGGGGACGGACACACAGAGGACGGACACACATGGGGACGGACAGACAGGGAATGGACCCACAGGGGACGGACATACGGAGGACGGACACACAGGGGACGGACACGCAGGGGGCGGACACCCAGGGGACGGACACACAGGGGACGGACACACAGGGGACGGATACACAGGGGACGGACACCCAGGGGACGGACACCCAGGGGACGGACACACAGGGGACGGACACACAGGGGACGGACACACAGGGGACAGACACAAGGGGACAGACACACAGGGGACAGACACCCAGGGGACGGACACACAGAGGACGGACACCCAGGGGACGGACACCCAGGGGACGGACACCCAGGGGACGGACACACAGGGGACGGACACCCAGGGGACGGACACACAGGGGACAGACACAAGGGGACAGACACACAGGGGACAGACACCCAGGGGACAGACACAAGGGGACAGACACCCAGGGGACAGACACACAGGGGACGGACACCCAGGGGACAGACACCCAGGGGACAGACACAAGGGTACGGACACACAGGGGACGGACACCCAGGGGACGGACACACAGGGGATGGGCACACAGAGGGCGGACACACAGGGGGCGGACACACAGGGGACGGACACACAGGGGGCGGACACACAGAGGATGGACGGACACAGAGGACGGACACACAGAGGACGGACACACAGAGGACAGACACACAGAGGACAGACACACGGGACGTACACACAGGGGATGGGCACACAGAGGGCGGACACACGGGACGGACACACAGAGGACGTACACACAGGGGGCGGACACACAGAGGATGGACGGACACAGAGGACGGACACACAGAGGACGGACACACAGAGGACGGACACACAGAGGACGGACACACAGAGATCGGTCACACAGGGAACGGACAGACAGGGGGCGGACACACAGGGGGCGGACACACAGGGGGCGGACACACAGAAGACGAACTCACAGAGGATGGACACACGGGACAGACACACGGAAGACGGACACACAGAGGACGGCTACACAGGGTTTGGACACACAGGGGACGGACACACAGGGGACGGACACACAGAGGACGGACACACAGGGGATGGACACACATGGGACGGACACACGGAGGACGGACACACAGAGGATGGACGGATACACAGGGGACGGACACACAGGGGACGGACACACGGGACGGACACACGGAGGACAGACACACGGAGGACGGACACACGGAGGACGGACACACAGGGGGCGGACACAGGGGACGGACACACAGAGGGCGGACACACAGGGGACGGACACACAGGGGGCGGACACATAGGGGGCAGACACACAGGGGGCGGACACACAGAGGATGGACACACAGGGGACAGACACACGGAAGATGGACACACAGGGGACGGACACACAGAGGACGGACACCCAGAGGACAGGCACACGGGACGAACACACAGAGGACGGACACACAGAGGACGGACACACAGGGGACGGACACACTGGGGACAGACACAGGGGACCGACACACAGGGGACGGACACATTGGGGACGGACACACAGGAGAGGGACACACAGGGACAGACACACAGAGGACGGACACACAGAGGACGGGCACACAGGGGACGGACACACAGGAGATGGACACAGGGACGGACACTCATAGGATGGACACACAGGGGACGGACACACAGAGGATGGACATACAGGGGACGGACACACAGGGGAAGGACACACAGGGGAAGGACACACAGGGGATGGACACACAGGGGACGGCCACACAGGGGACGGCCACACAGGAGACGGACACACAGAGGACGGACACACATGGGGACGGACAGACAGGGAATGGACACACAGGGGACGGACACACGGGGGACGGACACACGGGGGACGGACACACAGGGGACGGACACACAGGGGACGGACACGCAAGGGGCGGACACACAGGGGGCGGACACACAGAAGACGAACTCACAGAGGATGGACGGACGGGACGGACACACAGGGAACGGACGGATAGGATGGACACATGGGACGGACGGACGCACAGAGGACGGAGGGACACTCAGGGGACGGACACACAGAGGACGGACGGACACTCAGGGGACGGACACACAGAGGACGGACGGAGAGTGGACGGTCACACAGACGACAGACACACAGAGGACGGACGGACACTCAGGGGACGGACACACAGGGGATGGACACACAGGGGATGGACACACAGGGGACGGACACACAGGGGACGGACACACAGAGGACGGACACACATGGGGACGGACAGACAGGGAATGGACCCACAGGGGACGGACATACGGAGGACGGACACACAGGGGACGGACACGCAGGGGGCGGACACACAGAAGACGAACTGACAGAGGATGGACACACAGGGGACAGACACACGGAAGACGGACACACGGGACGGACACACAGGGGACGGACACACGGGACGGACACACAGGGGACAGACACACGGGACGTACACATGGGATGGGCACACAGAGGACGGACACACAGGGGACGGATACACAGGGGACGGACACACAGGGGACGGATACACAGGGGGCGGACACACAGGGGACGGATACACAGGGGGCGGACACACAGAGGACGTACACACGGGGCGGACACACAGGGGACGGACACACAGGGGACGGACACACAGGTGATGGACACACAAGGGACGGACACACGGAGAACGGACACACAGAGGACGGACACATAGAGGACGGACACACAGGGACGGACACACAGGACGGACGGACACACAGGGGACGGACACACAGAGGACGGACACACAGAGGACGGACACACAGAGGACGGACGGACAGGGGACGGACACACAGGGGACGGACACACAGGGGACGGACACACAGAGTACACAGGGGACGGACACACAGGGGACGGACACACAGGGGACGGACACACAGGGGACGGACACACAGGGGACAGACACACAGGGGACAGACACCCAGGGGACAGACACCCAGGGGACGGACACACAGGGGACAGACACCCAGGGGACGGACACCCAGGGGACGGACACACAGGGGACAGACACAAGGGGACAGACACACAGGGGACGGACACCCAGGGGACAGACACAAGGGGACGAACACCCAGGGGACGGACACACGGAGGACGGGCACACGGAGGACGGGCACACAGGGGATGGAAACACAGAGGACGGACACACAGAGGACGGACGGACACACAGGTGATGGACACACAAGGGACGGACACACGGAGAACGGACACACAGAGGACGGACACATAGAGGACGGACACACAGGGGACGGACACACAGGACGGACGGACACACAGGGGACGGACACACAGAAGACGAACTCACAGAGGATGGACACACAGGGGACAGACACACGGAAGACGGACACACAGAGGACGGCCACACAGGGTTTGGACACACAGGTGACGGACACACAGGGGACGGACACACAGAGGACGGACACACAGGGGATGGACACACAGGGGACGGACACACGGAGGACGGACACACAGAGGATGGACGGATACACAGGGGACGGACACACAGGGGACGGACACACGGAGGACAGACACACGGAGGACGGACACACGGGACGGACACACAGGGGGCGGACACAGGGGACGGACACACAGAGGGCGGACACACAGGGGACGGACACACAGGGGACGGACACACAGGGGACTGACAGATAGGGGATGGACACACAGGGGGCGGACACATAGGGGGCAGACACACAGGGGGCGGACACACAGAGGATGGACACACAGGGGACAGACACACGGAAGATGGACACACAGGGGACGGACACACAGAGGACGGACACCCAGAGGACAGGCACACGGGACGGACACACAGAGGACGGACACACAGAGGACGGACACACAGAGGACGGACACACGGGACGGACACACTGGGGACAGACACAGGGGACGGACACACAGGGGACGGACACATTGGGGACGGACACACAGGAGAGGGACACACAGGGACAGACACACAGAGGACGGACACACAGAGGACGGGCACACAGGGGACGGACACACAGGAGATGGACACAGGGACGGACACTCATAGGATGGACACACAGGGGACGGACACACAGAGGACGGACATACAGGGGACGGACACACAGGGGAAGGACACACAGGGGAAGGACACACAGGGGATGGACACACAGGGGACGGACACACAGGAGACGGACACACAGAGGACGGACACACATGGGGACGGACAGACAGGGAATGGACACACAGGGGACGGACACACGGGGGACGGACACACAGGGGACGGACACACAGGGGACGGACACGCAGGGGGCGGACACACAGGGGGCGGACACACAGAAGACGAACTCACAGAGGATGGACGGACGGGACGGACACACAGGGAACGGACGGACGGGATGGACACATGGGACGGACGGACGCACAGAGGACGGAGGGACACTCAGGGGACGGACACACAGAGGACGGACGGACACTCAGGGGACGGACACACAGAGGACGGACGGAGAGTGGACGGTCACACAGACGACAGACACACAGAGGACGGACGGACACTCAGGGGACGGACACACAGGGGATGGACACACAGGGGATGGACACACAGGGGACGGACACACAGGGGACGGACACACAGGGGACGGACACACAGAGGACGGACACACATGGGGACGGACAGACAGGGAATGGACCCACAGGGGACGGACATACGGAGGACGGACACACAGGGGACGGACACGCAGGGGGCGGACACAAGGGGACAGACACAAGGGGACAGACACACAGCGGACGGACACCCAGGGGACGGACACACAGGGGACGGACACACAGGGGACGGACACACAGGGGACGGACACACTGGGGATGGACACACAGAGGACGGACACACAGGGGACGGACACACTGGGGATGGACACACAGAGGACGGACACACAGGGGACGGACACACAGGGGACGGACACACTGGGGATGGACACACAGAGGACGGACACACAGCGGACGGACACACAGGGGACGGACACACAGGGGACGGACACACAGGGGACGGACGGACACACAGAGGATGGACACACAGAAGACGGACACACAGCGGACGGACACACAGGGGACGGACACACAGCGGACGGACACACAGCGGACGGACACACAGGGGACGGACACACAGGGGACGGACACACAGAGGATGGACGGACACACAGAGAATGGACGGACACTCAGGGGCAGACACACAGGGGACGGACACACAGAGGACGGACGGACACACAGAGGACAGACAACCGGGACGGACGGACACTCAGGACGGACACACGGGACGGACACACAGAGGACGGACACACAGGGGACGGACACACAGAGGACAGATGGACAGACAGAGGACGGACACACACAGGACAGACACACACAGGACGGACACACAGAGGACGGACACACAGAGGACGGATGGACACACAGAGGACGGACACACAGGGGACGGACACACAGAGGACGGATGGACACACACAGGACGGACACACACAGGACGGACACACACAGGACGGACACACGGGACGGACACACAGGGGACGGACAATCAAGGGGACGGACACACAGACGACGGACGGACACTCGGGACAAACACACCGACGACGGACACACAGAGAACGGAGGGACACTCAGGGGACAGACACACAGAGGACGGACGGACACTCAGGGGACGGACACACAGAGGACGGACGGAGAGAGGACGGCCACACAGACGACAGACACACAGAGGACAGACGGACACTCAGGGGACGGACACACAGAGGCCGGATGGACACTCAGGGGACGGACACACAGAGGACGGACACTCAAGGGACGGACAAACAGAGGATGGACGGACACACAGAGGATGGACACACAGGGGATGGACATACTGGGGACAGACACAGAGCACGGACGGACACACAGAACGGACAGACACACAGAGGACGGACACACTGGGGATGGACACACAGAGGACGGACACACAGAGGACGGATGGACACACAGGGGTCGTAAACATAGGGGACGGACACACAGAGGACGGACACTCGGAGGACGGACACATAGGGGACGGACACAGAGGACGGACACACAGAGGACGGACACATTGGGGACAGACACACAGAGGACGGGCACACAGGGGACGCACACACAGGAGATGGACACACAGGGGACGGACACACAGAGTACACAGGGGACGGACACACAGAGGACGGACACACAGGGGATGGACACACAGGGGACGGACACACAGGGGACGGACACACAGAGTACACAGGGGACGGACACACAGAGGACGGACACACATGGGGACGGACAGACAGGGAATGGACACACAGGGGACGGACACACGGGGGACGGACACACGGGACGGACACACAGGGGACGGACACGCAGGGGGCGGACACACAGGGGGCGGACACACAGAAGACGAACTCACAGAGGATGGACGGACGGGACGGACACACAGGGAACGGACGGACGGGATGGACACATGGGACGGACGGACGCACAGAGGACGGAGGGACACTCAGGGGACGGACACACAGAGGACGGACGGACACTCAGGGGACGGACACACAGAGGACGGACGGAGAGTGGACGGTCACACAGACGACAGACACACAGAGGACGGACGGACACTCAGGGGACGGACACACAGGGGATGGACACACAGGGGATGGACACACAGGGGACGGACACACAGGGGACGGACACACAGAGGACGGACACACATGGGGACGGACAGACAGGGAATGGACCCACAGGGGACGGACTCACGGGACGGACGCACAGAGGACGGACGCACAGAGGACGGACGGACACACAGGGATGGACACACAGGAGAGGGACACACAGAGGACGGACGGACAGAGGACGGACACACAGAGGACGGACACACAGGGGATGGATACGGGGACCGGATGGACACATAGGTGATGGACATACTGGGGACAGACACAGAGAGCGGACAGACAGACAGAGGATGGACACACAGGGGACGGACACACTGGGGACAGACACAAAGCACGGATGGACACACAGAGAACGGACAGACACACAGAGGACGGGCACACAGGAGGACGGACGGACACACAGTGGACGGACACACAGGGGACGGACACACAGGGGACGGACACATAGGGGACGGACACACAGAGGACGGACACAGGGAGGACGGGCACCCGGAGGACGGACACATAGGGGACGGACACACAGAGGACGGACACACTGAGGACGGACACACAGAGGACGGACACACAGAGGATGGACACATTGGGGACAGACACATAGAGGAAGGGCACACAGGGGACGGACACACAGGGGACGGACACACAGAGTACACGGGACGGACACACAGAGGACGGACACACAGGGGATGGACACACAGGGGACGGACACACGGAGGATGGACGGACACACGGGACGGACACACAGAGATCGGACACACGGAACGGACAGACAGGGGATGGACACACAGTGGACGGACACACGGAGGACGGACACACAGAGGACGGACACACAGAGGACGGACACACAGAGATCGGTCACACAGGGGACGGACACACAGGGGATGGGCACACAGAGGGCGGACACACAGGGGGCGGACACACAGGGGACGGACACACAGGGGGCGGACACACAGAGGATGGACGGATACAGAGGACGGACACACAGAGGACGGACACACAGAGGACAGACACACAGAGGACAGACACACGGGACGTACACACAGGGGATGGGCACACAGAGGGCGGACACACGGGACGGACACACAGAGGACGTACACACAGGGGGCGGACACACAGAGGATGGACGGACACAGAGGACGGACACACAGAGGACGGACACACAGAGGACGGACACACAGAGGACGGACACACAGAGATCGGTCACACAGGGAACGGACAGACAGGGGGCGGACACACAGGGGGCGGACACACAGGGGGCGGACACACAGAAGACGAACTCACAGAGGATGGACACACGGGACAGACACACGGAAGACGGACACACAGAGGACGGCTACACAGGGTTTGGACACACAGGGGACGGACACACAGGGGACGGACACACAGAGGACGGACACACATGGGACGGACACACGGAGGACGGACACACAGGGGACGGACACACGGGACGGACACACGGAGGACAGACACACGGAGGACGGACACACGGAGGACGGACACACAGGGGGCGGACACAGGGGACGGACACACAGAGGGCGGACACACAGGGGACGGACACACAGGGGACGGACACGCAGGGGACTGACAGACAGGGGATGGACACACAGGGGGCGGACACATAGGGGGCAGACACACAGGGGGCGGACACACAGAGGATGGACACACAGGGGACAGACACACGGAAGATGGACACACAGGGGACGGACACACAGAGGACGGACACCCAGAGGACAGGCACACGGGACGAACACACAGAGGACGGACACACAGAGGACGGACACACAGAGGACGGACACACTGGGGACAGACACAGGGGACCGACACACAGGGGACGGACACATTGGGGACGGACACACAGGAGAGGGACACACAGGGACAGACACACAGAGGACGGACACACAGAGGACGGGCACACAGGGGACGGACACACAGGAGATGGACACAGGGACGGACACTCATAGGATGGACACACAGGGGACGGACACACAGAGGATGGACATACAGGGGACGGACACACAGGGGAAGGACACACAGGGGAAGGACACACAGGGGATGGACACACAGGGGACGGCCACACAGGAGACGGACACACAGAGGACGGACACACATGGGGACGGATAGACAGGGAATGGACACACAGGGGACGGACACACGGGGGACGGACACACGGGGGACGGACACACAGGGGACGGACACACAGGGGACGGACACGCAAGGGGCAGACACACAGGGGGCGGACACACAGAAGACGAACTCACAGAGGATGGACGGACGGGACGGACACACAGGGAACGGACGGACGGGATGGACACATGGGACGGACGGACGCACAGAGGACGGAGGGACACTCAGGGGACGGACACACAGAGGACGGACGGACACTCAGGGGACGGACACACAGAAGACGGACGGAGAGTGGACGGTCACACAGACGACAGACACACAGAGGACGGACGGACACTCAGGGGACGGACACACAGGGGATGGACACACAGGGGATGGACACACGGGACGGACACACAGGGGACGGACACACAGAGGACAGACACACATGGGGACGGACAGACAGGGAATGGACCCACAGGGGACGGACATACGGAGGACGGACACACAGGGGACGGACACGCAGGGGGCGGACACACAGAAGACGAACTGACAGAGGATGGACACACAGGGGACAGACACACGGAAGACGGACACACGGGACGGACACACAGGGGACGGACACACGGGACGGACACACAGGGGACAGACACATGGGACGTACACATGGGATGGGCACACAGAGGACGGACACACAGGGGACGGATACACAGGGGACGGACACACAGGGGACGGATACACAGGGGGCGGACACACAGGGGACGGACACACAGGGGACGGATACACAGGGGGCGGACACACAGAGGACGTACACACGGGGCGGACACACAGGGGACGGACACACAGGGGACGGACACACAGGTGATGGACACACAAGGGACGGACACACGGAGAACGGACACACAGAGGACGGACACATAGAGGACGGACACACAGGGACGGACACACAGGACGGACGGACACACAGGGGACGGACACACAGAGGACGGACACACAGAGGACGGACACATAGAGGACGGACACACAGGGGACGGACACACAGGGGACGGACACACAGGGGACGGACACACAGGGGACGGACACACAGGGGACGGACACACAGGGGACGGACACACAGAGGACGGACGGACAGGGGACGGACGGACAGGGGACGGACGGACAGGGGACGGACACACAGGGGACGGATGTGGTGATGTGCATCACTGTAAATACATGTAAGCTCGACAGACACTAGAGGGAGCACCAGAAACATCACACACACACACTCAACCAATAGATATGCTATATGGGAGGTGACCAATGGACATTCACGATACACAAGGAGGTGACACGACCACAGGGGGGCATTACACCAATCCATACATAAAGGACACGACACACATGATCAGCCCTTTTGGCCAGTGGAGACAGTCAGTGAGGAGAGGCACAGGGTTGGTTCATTATTACACCCACCACGTGGAAGACAGCAGATGGTTAGTCAGTCAGGTAGCTATAATAGAATTAGCAGTCGTGTCGAACTCAAGTTATAAAAGTGTACATAGTGTAAATAAATGTGTTGAAGTTATTTACACGTCTCGGCCTTCCTTGACAAATGCAACGCAAGGAAGCCGCTAATGTCACGAAGGAAACATAACAAAACAACGGACACACAGGGGACGGACACCCAGGGGACGGACACCCAGGGGACGGACACACAGAGGACGGACACCCAGGGGACGGACACCCAGGGGACGGACACCCAGGGGACGGACACCCAGGGGACAGACACAAGGGGACAGACACCCAGGGGACGGACACCCAGGGGACAGACACAAGGGGACAGACACACAGGGGACAGACACAAGGGGACAGACACACAGGGGACAGACACCCAGGGGACAGACACAAGGGGACAGACACCCAGGGGACAGACACACAGGGGACGGACACCCAGGGGACGGACACCCAGGGGACAGACACAAGGGGACAGACACCCAGGGGACGGACACCCAGGGGACAGACACACAGGGGACGGACACCCAGGGGACGGACACCCAGGGGACGGACACACAGGGGACGGACACACAGGGGACAGACACAAGGGGACAGACACACAGGGGACAGACACAAGGGGACAGACACACAGGGGACAGACACCCAGGGGACAGACACAAGGGGACAGACACCCAGGGGACAGACACACAGGGGACGGACACCCAGGGGACGGACACCCAGGGGACAGACACAAGGGGACGGACACACAGGGGACGGACACCCAGGGGACAGACACACAGGGGACGGACACCCAGGGGACAGACACAAGGGGACAGACACACAGGGGACGGACACCCAGGGGACAGACACCCAGGGGACAGACACAAGGGGACAGACACACAGGGGACAGACACCCAGGGGACAGACACAAGGGGACGGAGACACACAGGGGACGGACACCCAGGGGACGGACACACAGGGGACGGACACCCAGGGGACGGACACCCAGGGGACGGACACCCAGGGGACGGACACACAGGGGACAGACACAAGGGGACAGACACACAGGGGACAGACACCCAGGGGACAGACACAAGGGGACGGACACACGGGACGGACACCCAGGGGACGGACACCCAGGGGACAGACACACAGGGGACAGACACAAGGGGACAGACACACAGGGGACAGACACCCAGGGGACAGACACAAGGGGACGGACACCCAGGGGACGGACACACAGGGGACAGACACCCAGGGGACAGACACCCAGGGGACGGACACACAGGGGACAGACACAAGGGGACAGACACACAGGGGACGGACACCCAGGGGACAGACACAAGGGGACGAACACCCAGGGGACGGACACACGGAGGACGGGCACACGGAGGACGGGCACACAGGGGATGGAAACACAGAGGACGGACACACAGAGGACGGACGGACACACAGGTGATGGACACACAAGGGACGGACACACGGAGAACGGACACACAGAGGACGGACACATAGAGGACGGACACACAGGGGACGGACACACAGGACGGACGGACACACAGGGGACGGACACACAGAGGACGGACACACAGGGGACGGACACACAGAGGACGGACACACAGAGGACGGACACACAGGGGACGGACACACAGGGGACGGACACACAGGGGACGGACACACAGAGTAGACAGGGGACGGACACACAGGGGACGGACACCCAGGGGACAGACACACAGGGGACAGACACAAGGGGACAGACACAAGGGGACAGACACACAGCGGACGGACACCCAGGGGACAGACACCCAGGGGACAGACACAAGGGGACGGACACACAGAGGACGGACACACGGAGGACGGACACACGGAGGACGGGCACACAGGGGACGGACACACAGGGGACAGACACCCAGGGGACAGACACAAGGGGACGGACACACAGAGGACGGACACCCAGGGGACGGACACACAGAGGACGGACACCCAGGGGACGGACAAACGGGACGGACACGCGGGACGGACACACAGGGGACGGACTCACAGAGGACGGACACACAGGCGGCGGACACACAGAGGATGGACACACAGAGGACGGACGGACACACAGGTGATGGACACACAAGGGACGGACACACGGAGAACGGACACACAGAGGACGGACACATAGAGGACGGACACACAGGGGACGGACACCCAGGGGACAGACACAAGGGGACAGACACAAGGGGACAGACACACAGAGGACGGACACCCAGGGGACGGACACACAGCGGACGGACACCCAGGGGACGGACACCCAGGGGACAGACACACAGGGGACAGACACAAGGGGACAGACACAAGGGGACAGACACACAGCGGACGGACACACAGAGTACACAGGGGACGGACACACAGGGGACGGACACCCAGGGGACAGACACACAGGGGACAGACACAAGGGGACAGACACAAGGGGACAGACACACAGCGGACGGACACCCAGGGGACAGACACCCAGGGGACAGACACAAGGGGTCGGACACACAGAGGACGGACACACGGAGGACGGACACACGGAGGACGGGCACACAGGGGACGGACACACAGGGGACAGACACCCAGGGGACAGACACAAGGGGACGGACACACAGAGGACGGACACCCAGGGGACGGACACACGGAGGACGGACACACAGGGGACGGACAAACAGGGGACGGACACGCGGGACGGACACACAGGGGACGGACTCACAGAGGACGGACACACAGGCGGCGGACACACAGAGGATGGACACACAGAGGACGGACGGACACACAGGTGATGGACACACAAGGGACGGACACACGGAGAACGGACACACAGAGGACGGACACATAGAGGACGGACACACAGGGGACGGACACCCAGGGGACAGACACAAGGGGACAGACACACAGAGGACGGACACCCAGGGGACGGACACACAGCGGACGGACACCCAGGGGACGGACACCCAGGGGACAGACACAAGGGGACGGACACACAGCGGACGGACACACAGAGGACGGACACACAGCGGACGGACACCCAGGGGACGGACACAAGGGGACGGACACACAGCGGACGGACACCCAGGGGACAGACACAAGGGGACAGACACAAGGGGACAGACACACAGCGGACGGACACCCAGGGGACAGACACCCAGGGGACAGACACAAGGGGACGGACACACAGAGGACGGACACCCAGGGGACGGACACCCAGGGGACAGACACAAGGGGACAGACACAAGGGGACAGACACACAGAGGACGGACACCCAGGGGACGGACACACAGCGGACGGACACCCAGGGGACGGACACCCAGGGGACAGACAGAAGGGGACGGACACACAGCGAACGGACACCCAGGGGACAGACACAAGGGGACAGACACAAGGGGACAGACACACAGCGGACGGACACCCAGGGGACAGACACACGGGACAGACACAAGGGGACAGACACCCAGGGGACAGACACAAGGGGACGGACACACAGCGGACGGACACCCAGGGGACAGACACACAGGGGACAGACACACGGGACAGACACAAGGGGACGGACACACAGCGGACGGACACCCAGGGGACAGACACACAGGGGACAGACACACAGCGGACAGACACACAGGGGACAGACACAAGGGGACGGACACACAGCGGACGGACACCCAGGGGACAGACACACAGGGGACAGACACACAGGGGACAGACACAAGGGGACGGTCACACAGGGGACGGACACCCAGGGGACAGACACACAGGGGACAGACACACAGGGGACAGACACAAGGGGACGGACACACAGCGGACGGACACCCAGGGGACGGACACACAGAGGACGGACACCCAGGGGACGGACACACAGGGGACGGACACCCAGGGGACAGACACACAGGGGACAGACACACAGGGGACAGACACAAGGGGACGGACACACAGCGGACGGACACCCAGGGGACAGACACACAGGGGACAGACACAAGGGGACGGACACACAGCGGACGGACACACAGGGGACGGACACCCAGGGGACAGACACACAGGGGACAGACACAAGGGGACGGACACACAGCGGACGGACACACAGGGGACGGACACACAGGGGATGGACGGACACACAGGGGCAGACACACAGGGGACGGACACACAGAGGACAGACAACCGGGACGGACGGACACTCAGGACGGACACACGGGACGGACACACAGAGGTCGGACACACAGGGGACGGACACACAGAGGACAGATGGACAGACAGAGGACGGACACACACAGGACAGACACACACAGGACGGACACACAGAGGACGGACACACAGAGGACGGATGGACACACAGAGGACGGACACACAGGGGACGGACACACAGAGGACGGATGGACACACACAGGACGGACACACACAGGACGGACACACAGAGGACGGACACACAGGGGATGGACACACAGGGGACAGACACACACAGGACGGACACACAGAGGACAGACACACAGAGGACGGATGGACACACAGAGGACGGACACACAGGGGACGGACACACAGAGGACGGATGGACACACACAGGACGGACACACACAGGACGGACACACAGAGGACGGACACACAGAGGACGGATGGACACACAGGGGACGGACACACAGAGGACGGACACACAGGGGACGGACACACGGGGGACGGACACACAGCGGACGGACACACAGGGGACGGACACACAGGGGACGGACACACAGGGGACGGACACACAGAGGACGGACACACAGGGGACGGACACACAGGGGACGGACACACAGCGGACGGACACAGGGGACGGACACACAGAGGACGGACACACGGGACGGACACACAGGGGACGGACACACAGCGGACGGACACACAGGGGACGGACACACAGGGGACGGACACACAGAGGACGGACACACAGCGGACGGACACACAGCGGACGGACACACAGGGGACGGACACACAGGGGACGGACACACAGAGGATGGACGGACACACAGAGAATGGACGGACACTCAGGGGCAGACACACAGGGGACGGACACACAGAGGACGGACGGACACACAGAGGACAGACAACCGGGACGGGCGGACACTCAGGACGGACACACGGGACGGACACACAGAGGACGGACACACAGGGGACGGACACACAGAGGACAGATGGACAGACAGAGGACGGACACACACAGGACGGACACACACAGGACGGACACACAGAGGACGGATGGACACACAGAGGACGGACACACAGGGGACGGACACACAGAGGACGGATGGACACACACAGGACGGACACACACAGGACGGACACACACAGGACGGACACACGGGACGGACACACAGGGGACGGACAATCAAGGGGACGGACACACAGAGGACGGACGGACACTCGGGACAAACACACCGACGACGTACACACAGAGAACGGAGGGACACTCAGGGGCAGACACACAGGGGACGGACACACAGAGGACGGACACACAGGGGACGGACACACAGAGGACAGATGGACAGACAGAGGACGGACACACACAGGACGGACACACACAGGACGGACACACAGAGGACGGATGGACACACAGAGGACGGACACACAGGGGACGGACACACAGAGGACGGATGGACACACACAGGACGGACACACACAGGACGGACACACAGAGGACGGATGGACACACAGAGGACGGACACACAGGGGACGGACACACAGAGGACGGATGGACACACACAGGACGGACACACACAGGACGGACACACACAGGACGGACACACAGGGGACGGACAATCAAGGGGACGGACACACAGAGGACGGACGGACACTCGGGACAAACACACCGACGACGTACACACAGAGAACGGAGGGACACTCAGGGGCAGACACACAGGGGACGGACACACAGAGGACGGACACACAGGGGACGGACACACAGAGGACAGATGGACAGACAGAGGACGGACACACACAGGACGGACACACACAGGACGGACACACAGAGGACGGATGGACACACAGAGGACGGACACACAGGGGACGGACACACAGAGGACGGATGGACACACACAGGACGGACACACACAGGACGGACACACGGGACGGACACACAGGGGACGGACAATCAAGGGGACGGACACACAGAGGACGGACACACACAGGACGGACACACGGGACGGACACACAGGGGACGGACAATCAAGGGGACGGACACACAGAGGACGGACGGACACTCGGGACAAACACACCGACGACGGACACACAGAGAACGGAGGGACACTCAGGGGACAGACACACAGAGGACGGACGGACACACAGGGGACGGACACACAGCGGACGGACACACAGGGGACGGACACACAGGGGACGGACACACAGAGGACGGACACACAGCGGACGGACACACAGCGGACGGACACACAGGGGACGGACACACAGAGGATGGACGGACACACAGAGAATGGACGGACACTCAGGGGCAGACACACAGGGGACGGACACACAGAGGACGGACGGACACACAGAGGACAGACAACCGGGACGGACGGACACTCAGGACGGACACACGGGACGGACACACAGAGGACGGACACACAGGGGACGGACACACAGAGGACAGATGGACAGACAGAGGACGGACACACACAGGACGGACACACACAGGACGGACACACAGAGGACGGATGGACACACAGGGGACGGACACACAGAGGACGGATGGACACACACAGGACGGACACACACAGGACGGACACACACAGGACGGACACACGGGACGGACACACAGGGGACGGACAATCAAGGGGACGGACACACAGAGGACGGACGGACACTCGGGACAAACACACCGACGACGTACACACAGAGAACGGAGGGACACTCAGGGGCAGACACACAGGGGACGGACACACAGAGGACGGACACACAGGGGACGGACACACAGAGGACAGATGGACAGACAGAGGACGGACACACACAGGACGGACACACACAGGACGGACACACAGAGGACGGATGGACACACAGAGGACGGACACACAGGGGACGGACACACAGAGGACGGATGGACACACACAGGACGGACACACACAGGACGGACACACAGAGGACGGATGGACACACAGAGGACGGACACACAGGGGACGGACACACAGAGGACGGATGGACACACACAGGACGGACACACACAGGACGGACACACACAGGACGGACACACGGGACGGACACACAGGGGACGGACAATCAAGGGGACGGACACACAGAGGACGGACGGACACTCGGGACAAACACACCGACGACGTACACACAGAGAACGGAGGGACACTCAGGGGCAGACACACAGGGGACGGACACACAGAGGACGGACACACAGGGGACGGACACACAGAGGACAGATGGACAGACAGAGGACGGACACACACAGGACGGACACACACAGGACGGACACACAGAGGACGGATGGACACACAGAGGACGGACACACAGGGGACGGACACACAGAGGACGGATGGACACACACAGGACGGACACACACAGGACGGACACACGGGACGGACACACAGGGGACGGACAATCAAGGGGACGGACACACAGAGGACGGACACACACAGGACGGACACACGGGACGGACACACAGGGGACGGACAATCAAGGGGACGGACACACAGAGGACGGACGGACACTCGGGACAAACACACCGACGACGGACACACAGAGAACGGAGGGACACTCAGGGGACAGACACACAGAGGACGGACGGACACTCAGGGGACGGACACACAGAGGACGGACGGAGAGAGGACGGCCACACAGACGACAGACACACAGAGGACAGACGGACACACAGAGGCCGGATGGACACTCAGGGGACGGACACACAGAGGACGGACACTCAAGGGACGGACACACAGAGGATGGACGGACACACAGGGGATGGACACACTGGGGACAGACACAGAGCACGGACGGACACACAGAACGGACAGACACACAGAGGACGGACACACTGGGGATGGACACACAGAGGACGGACACACAGAGGACGGATGGACACACAGGGGTCGTAAACATAGGGGACGGACACACAGAGGACGGACACTCGGAGGACGGACACATAGGGGACGGACACAGAGGACGGACACACAGAGGACGGACACATTGGGGACAGACACACAGAGGACGGGCACACAGGGGACGCACACACAGGAGATGGACACACAGGGGACGGACACACAGAGTACACAGGGGACGGACACACAGAGGACGGACACACAGGGGATGGACACACAGGGGACGGACACATGGAGGATGGACGGACACACGGGACGGACACACAGAGATCGGTCACACAGGGAACGGACAGACAGGATGGACACACAGTGGACGGACACACGGAGGACGGACACACAGGGGCGGACACACAGGGGGCCGACACACAGGGGACGGACACACGGGACGGACACACGGGACGGACACATAGGGGGCGGACACACAGGGGGCGGACACACAGGGGGCGGACACAGAGGATGGAGAAACAGAGGACAGACACACGGAAGACGGACACACACGGGACGGACACACAGGGAACGGACACACAGGGGAGGGACACACAGAGGACGGACACCCAGGGGACAGGCACACAGGGGATGGACACACAGAGGACGGACACACAGAGGACGGACACACAGGGGATGGACACACAGGGGACGGACACACAGGGGACGGACACACGGGACGGACACACAGGGGGCGGACACACAGGGGAAGGACACACAGAGGACGGACACACACGGGACGGACACACAGGGAACGGACACACAGGGAACGGACACACAGGGGGCGGACACACAGGGGACGGACACACAGGGAACGGACACACAGGGGGCGGACACACAGGGGACGGACACACTGGGGACGGACACACAGGGGAGGGACACACAGGGGACGGACACACAGAGGACGGACGGACACACTGGGGAGGGACACACAGAAGACGGACGGACGGGACGGACACACAGGGAACGGACGGACAGAGGATGGACGGACACACGGGATTGACACACAGAGGATGGACACACAGAGGACGGACACACGGGACGGACACACAGGGGACGGACACACAGACGACGGACACACAGGGGACGAACACACAGAGGACGGACACACAGAGGATGGACACACGGGACGGACACACAGGGGATGGACACACAGAGGACGGACACACGGGACGGACACACGGGACGGACACACAGAGGACGTACACACGGGATGGACACACAGAGGACGGACACACAGAGGATGGACACACTGGGGACGGACACACAGGGGACGGACACACAGAGGACGGACACACAGAGGATGGACACACAGAGGACAGACGAACACACAGGGGACGCACACACAGGGGTCGCACACACAGAGGACAGACACACTGGGGATGGACACACAAGAGACGGACACACAGGACGGACACACAGGGGATGGACACACTGGGGACGGATACACAGGGGACGGACACACTGGGGATGGACACACTGGGGATGGACACACAGGGGACGGACACACAGAGGACGGACGGACACACTGGGAAGGGACACACAGAAGACGGACGGACAGGGGACGGACACACAGAGGACGGACGGACCCAGGGGACGGACACACAGAGGACGGACGGACACTCAGGGGACCGACACACAGGGGACGGACACACAGGGGACGGACACACTGGGGATGGACACACAAGGGACGGACACACAGAGGACGGACGGACACAGGGGACGGACGCACAGAGGACGGACGGACGGGACGGACACAGGGAACGGACGGACGGGATGGACGGACGCACAGAGGACGGAGGGACACTCAGGGGACGGACACACAGAGGACGGATGGACACTCAGGGGACCGACACACAGGGGACGGACACACAGGGGACGGACACACTGGGGATGGACACACAAGGGACGGACACACAGGGGACGGACACACAGAGGACGGACACACAGGGGAGGGACACACAGAGGACAGACGGACACACAGGGGACGCACACACCGAGGACGTACACAGTGGGGACAGACACACAGAGGACGGGCACACAGGGGACGGATACACAGTAGATGGACACACAGGGACGGACACACCGAGGACGGACACACAGGGGATGGACACACAGGGGACGGACACACAGAGTACACAGGGGACGGACACACAGAGGACGGACACACAGGGGATGGACACACAGGGGACGGACACACGGAGGATGGACGGACACACGGGACGGACACACAGAGATCGGTCACACAGGGAACGGACAGACAGGGGATGGACACACAGTGGACGGACACACGGAGGACGGACACACAGGGGGCGGACACACAGGGGGCGGACACACAGGGGGCGGACACACAGGGGACAGACACACGGAAGACGGACACACGGGACGGACACACAGAGGACGGACACACGGGATGGACACACAGGGGACGGACACACAGGGGACGAACACACGGGACGGACACACAGGGGGCGGACACACGGGACGGACACACTGGGGATGGACACACAAGGGACGGACACACAGAGGACGGACACACGGAGGATGGACGGACACACTGGGAAGGGACACAGAGGACGGACGGACAGGGGACGGACACACAGAGGACGGACGGACACTCAGGGGACGGACGGACACTCAGGGGACGGACACACAGAGGACGGACACACAGAGGACGGATGGACGGGACGGACACACAGGGAACGGACGGACGCGGTGGACACAAGGGACGGACACACAGGGGACGGACACACAGAGGACGGACGGACACACTGGGAAGGGACACACAGAAGACGGACGGACAGGGGACG